>NW_012122487.1:8214546-8295729 GCF_000951035.1 Colobus angolensis palliatus
CTGCCTCCTGGGTTCATGCCATTCTCCTGCCTCAGCCTCCCGAGTAGCTGGGGCTACAGGCACCTGTCATCACACCTGGCTATTTTTTTGTATTGTTTTTAGTAGAGACGGGGTTTCGCCGTGTTAGCCAGCATGGTCTCGATCTCCAGACCTCATGATCCGCCCGCCTCGGCCTCCCAAAGTGCTGGGATTACAGGCTACAAATTTCAGCAGGAGTTAACGTTGCAATCTTTAGCCCAAAGGAAGTCTGGAGGCAACATTCCTTCCTTTTTGGGGGACTTCAGTCTTTTAAGGCCTACAATTGATTGGTTGAAGCCCACTTGCATTACAGAGAGTGATCTCTTTACTCAAAATTTACTGATGTAAACGTTAATCCCATCTAAAACACACCCTGTGAAGTTGACACATAAAATGAAGCCTCACAGTCTATCTATGAGGGAAGCCTTGAGAGCATAGAGTGGGTGCTGGATAAGTCCTTGGCAGTCAGGAGGTCCAGAAAATGCAATGAAATGATGCACTGGGAGAAGAAAGAATATATTGACATCGTGGACACAGTAAGAAGCACTTTGTATTAAAATTATTGTTTTTATTTTTAATCATATGTTTTAATTGATCTTAGTCACATTCCCTCTTCAGTCTGTTAGTGTCTTTTTTTTTAATTCCTAACTCCCTAACCTAGGTTGAGACCTGTCTCTGTACTGTCCCACCAGGGATACTTTTCTGGGTCTCTTTGGCTGCAAATTTATATGAATTATAAATTCTGAGTGTAGACGTCACAGTTCCTTCCTACACTCCATAGCACAGATGGAAAAGAGGATGGAGATTGGGGAAAGTACCAGAACTTGAATCAGGTCTCTCCCAACACCAACACTCATCTTAAAGAGCATGGCTATTATAAGAGAGTTATCTATTGGAAGTTGTGGAATTTACTGATAGGAAAATGTTGGACATATATTGTAAAGTTTCTTTTTTTGTCAAAAGTATAAGGCTTTCCTTGCAAAAAAAAAAAAAAAAATCATTATTCAGACTTCCTCCCGTAATTCCCCAGAACCCTCAGTCTCCTTGAGCAGAGAAGTCGAGAGCCTTTAGAAAGTGACTGAACCCACCAGCAGTGGAGGAGAGATGACGCCCTCAGTATCTTGCCTTCAGGAGCTTTTTCTGCCAAGACAATATGGATGTTGACCGCCACTGAGTGGTAAACTGGTCCAAATAAGTCTCCCAACTATGGGTAAACTATTTTTCTGGTGGTACCTGAGTAATTGAGGGCCAAACTATTGCAAAACACAGGTGTATTTAACTGGCACAGTCACAACCTGACATTCATTTTGTAGGAAATCTTTTCTGTCTGACCAAAATTATTGCAACTGATGCAACCTGTACTTCTCCTTTAAAGGGGTCAGGTGAGGGAGAAAAACGTCATGCCCTTGCTTTCTGTGCATTTCCTGTAAATACAACACAAGTTATCAAAGGATAGAGCTTTCTTTTAAAAAAATCTAGAAACCCAGTATTTAAAAATGCTTCTGGTGTACTGAGCCAGAAAATCTACTTTTGACAAAGCTAGAAGTTGAACAAGACCTAGGATATATTTTAATGTGACCAGAGACATGACGGGACCGTGTTGCTAGAGTTTAGATGTTTTTTTAAAAACACATGGTCACAATAGGTATTTATTACTTTTGTAACACTTTCATTTTTAAGGAATTATAACATCCAAAACCAAAATAAAACAACCATCCTACATTCAACTATTCATTTAGTATCAACTTTGGGTATTTTTTATATGGCTTAGAAGTACTTTAATTTTCCGCTTCTTCCACTAACCATCTCTCTTACTGGCCTCATGGTTGTGGGAGCTTCCTCCCTCACAGGCCACAATGACAATTTGACACCCAACCTCACTGCTCTGAAAGTTGCCACCCATACTCTTCAGGAGAGGAGAAGAATGACTATGACTTTTGAAAATGTTTGTTGCTTTTTCGGTTTATAAAATAAGTATGTATTGTTAATAATTCATAAACTACAAGAAAAAAATTCTTGACAACCATACCACTCCAAAAACTATTGTTGGGGGCTTTCTTCCATTCTTTTATTTTGTTCAATTAAAAATGGGATGATATTATATATACTAATTTTTATGCATACTGCCTGTTTCCATCTTCATGTATTTTAAACATTTCCTTATGTCATCAACTATTCCTGATAGTTCTTGATAACTAATCATATTCCCGATAGCATGATTTTTAAAGGCTGCTTGGAACTCGGTCTCAGGTGGAGATGGTTTATAAATCCCCTGGTGGACTTTTTATTCTTTTTGTAAATTGCTTTTATAAGTAGTATTTTAGTGAATATATATCCAATCATTTTTGCATACATATCTGTTTCTGCAAGATACAGAAAAATTTTCACTGTTTTGTACCCCTACCAGCAAAATATAAAAATATCTGTTTCTTCACGTATTCATCAGCGTGAGTTATAATTATTTCTGTTTTTTTTTTTTAAAGAATCTTGCCAATTTGAGAGGAAAAAATGGTTGGTTGTGACAAAATTTCTTATGAAATAAACAGAGGAGGAGCTGTAATCTTTCCCCACCCCAAAACAAATGAACACATTTGTACAAATCTCCCAGACTTTTGCCTATGTCTATACAAACATTATGTATAGATAAATATATATTTTTAACAAAAATAGTATTATAATTATATTCTAATTCTATTCTGCAACTTGCCAGGTTTTTCAGTTAACACAAAATTGTGGAAATTTTTCATCATCAATTCATTTTCTCCATTATTCTTTTTAATAGCTACAGAGTAGTTCATTGTATCATAATACACAAAAATATACATGGTGTTATCATTGACATGAATTCTTTACTTTGCTAGGGCAAAGTAAGATTTACAGTAGTATCAGTTTGGTGTAAATGAAATTAAGAACCGAGAGATTAGGAGTGAGGGGAATGAAAATTCTTTTACAGATTTTCTAGTATCAGTGGTGAATCTGTTCTAATCCATCCAAACCTGCTCTGTCCTTAACCTACAACAGTCATCTTGCAAATGCAAGATGCACTGAGCTCCATACAGACTGAACAAAGTCCTTTGTTGTGTTTGAACCTACACTTCTGTTCTCACTTACGAGTAATTGCTCATCCACCATCTTCACAAATCAAGTCCACTTATTCAGCTACCTGGCTCTCATCCTCAATGAAACAAATATGCAAATGTCTAGAAATAATCACCTTTCACTTTTCCCTTACTGAGGTATCTCTATTTTTATTCAACATTTTTGCCAGTTGGAAAAAAGACGTGCCAAAAAATTTTTCTATATATTTGTAAACCCTCACAATTTTGTGTCTGTAAATCACTAAACACCAGGAAAATCGGGGAAGTTCTTCTGTGGAGTTAACCTGAAGTCTGCTCTAGAATTCTTGGGTCAATTTTAGTGTATTAATTTAATAGACATTCCCTGGGCTTCTGTTATGGTTCAGGCACTGTGCCAGGTACAGGGAATCCATGGCGGTAAAAGACCTGATGCCTGCCCTCTCGGAACTTGTATTCCTAAGTGGGAGTCAGGCAATAGATAAATTGATAAAGTGGGGTCAAGGATCACAGTGGAAAGTTGGCCTCTGTTCCAAGCACTGTGATATTTGCTGAGGCTGTTGTGAACAGCACAGTCTTTAAGAGGAACCCGCTAATGAGGAGTAGAAGGAATCCAAAACGCGGGACAGTGTGTCATTGTTGAACCAATAAAGCCCAACGTTGCATGGGGGTGAGGGGCCTTTGGCTAACATTGTATGTCATTGTTGATGATCCAGGTGGACCAACTGGACAAAACAGCTCCTCGTATCACACTCTTGCATTCCCCTTCTCAAGTGGGGCTCCTGAAAAATGGCTGCTATGGGATTTACATCACTTCCCGTGTGTTGAAGGCATCAGACCCTGACACTGAGGACGATCAGATCATCTTTAAAATTCTACAAGGCCCAAAACATGGACATCTGGAGAACACAACAACAGGTACTGGCTTCCTTAATCCTTATAATTGCTCATTTTAAAATACCCAGTGGCTGGCAGGGCTAGAGAGTAATTTAATTAAGTGCAGGCCCATTTGGTAAATACTCCCCAGGGCTTACTGATAGATGCAGTTTATAAATCAATATTGGTCCTAAAGAGGGTTTGGAGCTGAGCCTTCCTAAATTTATCCTGACTGGAAGAACCAAATACTGATATACAACTGTTGATTATTTATAATTTTTTTCTCAACAGCTGATTATAGTATATTCAAAGGAACATAGTGTCAGGACCAGTTTCCTATTTGTGACCAATTTTTTCTTCTGTCATGAATTCTAAATGACTCTAAATGATGTCAGATTTTTTTTAAAGTTCTTGATTTTTTTCCTAATGGTTTCTCTGGATTGTATATTATTTCTCCTTTATGAGCACAATGATCATAATACATCATTAAACAAGATGGCACCGAATTACGGATTTTTATTACAGTATCTTTCCATTCTCCTTCTCCTTATTTTTATATTTTTTAAGGCAAATATTTCTGAAGCAGTCAATTTAATGCCTAGTTTAAGCTTGTTGCATTTGAGTTTTAAGATAGTTACGGTAACGCTAATTTCTTTTTGTAAAATGTACCTTAGCTGTTTTTTAAGGCTGTGTTTAAAATAAAATAGCCATACAATTTTATTAGCTCTTATTTAATGTTTTGTTTGATTACCCATGATAATCATTTATTTCTTTTTTGTAGGTGAATTTATCCATGAGAAATTTAACCAAAAGGACTTAAACAGTAAGACTATTCTTTACATCATAAACCCATCTTTGGAAGTAAATTCAGATACCATGGAATTTCAAATCATGGACCCCACAGGGAACTCGGCCACTCCTCAAATGTAAATTCTCTTGCTTATTCGGTAGTCCTGCATGTTACATCCAGAATGTATCTGAATATTAGGAAAGTGAAATGTTCTTTTAAAAACAGAACCCAAGATGTTAAATTAATAGACCGTTCCACAAGCTCATGGAATTTACTTTGGAGAATTAATTTTCTTTTTATTACTGCTTGATAATAGGAAAGCCAATAGCTTTACAGAGTACAGAAACATTAAAAAGCTAAGTTGACATTCATGTTATGCATGTCAGTGTATACACTTTTATACACAGGGAGGTTTCTGTCTTAACAATTCACTAGCATCCAACACTGAGTTTGCAGGTTCATGTAGCAATTGCGCAGCAAGAGGTCACTCTAGGATCGTGTTAGTAACTATAGCCTTCTAAAATGTCTGTGGTCGGAGAAATGAGGTAGTCAAGAAGAGTTAGCCAAATATCTTCTCTTTTTCTTATGAAGAAAATTACAATTACCTGACAGTACGTTTATAAGGTGATAAACTTATCCTAGGTAAGATGAAGATAGTGTAAAGAGGAAAACAGACTTTGGAAGTTGTGTAAAGGTTTTGACCCTTAAAATAGCAAAAGTAACAAATCTTCAAAATTAACAAGATTAACAGACCACAGCAATTTCACTGACTGGGTCCCTATTCTAGACTTTTCTTGAATATAGACCCTGAATAGCTTACTAGCTTACAGATAGTCATAGAAAGGTCTGTCAGAGTCCAGTTCTTCTGGTACTGTGCTCTTTTTGTTGTTTGTTTTGCTTGTTTTCGATACCCTTCCCAAATACCCCAAAGAAAAGGTGTTCACTTATCCTTGTTTTAGTAGTCACCATATCCTAGTCATACTAAGCATCGTAAGTGATACAGCTCTGTTATACTCCTTTTATGATGGAGTATAGACTAAGAAAAGAAAGCCGAGAAACTCCTCTGCAGTCTTCAGAATTGCATTTTCTTTCGGATCCTGAATTGTAGTTCTAAAATCTGACCAGCAGAGGTCACTGTAGTCATTGTCAGAAAAAAGCCAGCATCCTTTTCTTAGCAAAACACATTCCCAGGGTCCCACTCCGTTGCCCTGATGAAATGTAGAGCCTGGCCCAGATTTATTAACTCCACAGACTTTTATCACGTGGCTACTATATGCCGGGTGCACAGTACTAGGAGCTGGGGAATAGGTTAGAACAAAGTAGACCTGGCCCCTGATATTAAAATGTAATCTTGAGATTACAAAACATAAAACAGATGACCTCCACCCATTAAACTGTCTTTGCCTAAGAGAAATAATTCCTCAGGATCACAATCTTTATAGAAAAATATGTCAACTATTTGCAACATTAGACAAATATCTTCCAATTCTCAAGAAAATGTTAAAAAAAAAAAAAAAACCTGCTCCAAAAACATTAATACATGGACTTTCCTTTTTTCTTTTTTTAAACATTTTAAGAGTAATTCAACTAAGAAAACATAGGAATGTTGGTCAGACTTGCTACTGACCTAATGCTAACCTCTGGTCCTCCATGTGTGAGTGCAGTGTAGCTGAAAGAGAATTTTCTTCCCCCAGTAATGATGCTAGGCTGATATTGCTTCATCCACAGCCCCTTTCAATCTTTGTCACTATCAAGGACATTGCTTTTGGAAGATGATTTATATTTTTAAATAACTCTCAAATTCATGTGAGAATTACAGCAAAATTTGCTTACTTTAATTATGACATTAATTGAGGCCATTTTAAATAGCCTCCTGCTTTTGTTGGATATTAACTTTCATGTATCTATGCTGGAGATGTTTCTAGTTCAACTCGATGTAATTTGTGCATTTGTTCATGACTGAACAAAATGCTGTGGCGTATGCCTACCAAGGGGTAATACAGAGAGAAGTTTTATTTGATTCTGACATATATTAGGCTATTTTCTTTATAAGGGGTGGGGGGTAAAATTACTGAGCATTTATCATCGTCATTTTTGAACGGTATAGTTGTCCTCAACCCCATTTGTAAGCAGATGTTTTTGGAACTAGGTGCACAATTTTGCAGTAAGAAGCAAGATTGTGAATAGTGGTTCATCTTCCCAAGACAGCCAGCCAGAATGTAGTTACAAGTACAATATAAATTACAGTCATTTGCAATATAATTGGTGTTTGCTCTATTTCATTGCTATTCATTTAATCATTACAACCACCTATGAGTCAGGTACCATCATAATCTGAAATTTACAGATGAGAAAACTGAGGGCAGAGCTAGAAAGTGACTTTTCTAAGCAGAAATGCAGCCTTAGAGTGCATGATTTTTCTCAGCACACTAAAAAACTTTTTGCCCATTTTAAGGACTGTGCTAATCTGGCCTGAAGGGAATGGAACAGCAGGCTTTTCTTCTTTGTCTTCAGACATTGGTCACCCAAGCAAGAAACAAGGAATACTGACTCATATAGGACCTTAAAGTTCAGTGGGATTTTTAAAAAATGTAAATTATAGAGCTCTATATTAGCGTGCACTTCATATCTAACATACTAGAATTTATACTATAGATAATAAACCACTGAACTTGGAGCTAGAGGACAAGGTTTGAGCTTTGGCTCTGCCCTTCATCTAGTGACTGTTCAAGCCTTAGTTATCTCTTCTGTAAAATGGAAGCGATACTACAATTAGAAAAACAAATGAGGTGTGTAATGTATATGAAAGCATCTTGTGTATTTAAAGTCCTTAACAAATGCAACTTGTGGTGGTGACTACTATTGTAGTTAATTCATGTGGGTACAATAATTGACTGAAGAAGTATCCCAGAAACATTTGGTGGATTAGAAAGCCTGCCTCTAATTAGAAATTGATCCTGGGATGAATCACAAAGTAAACAATCAATATGCATGTTAATCAATGAGCTAAATGCTGTAGAACTTTGTGTTGTTCTTTGGCTTAGACAAGATTAATAGATTCATATTCGTCATATCTGAAGGGGTGAAACCTCTGTGATAAAGCTAGAGGGACTGCAGGGTGCCGTCTGGAACAGAAATGGGCCTGTTTTAGAGCACCGGAAGGACCCATGTTCAGTGGGAAATTGAGAATCTTGACTGTTGGTCAGTTTTGGCTATTGCAGGATTCCTATGGAGTATCAGTCCTGAAGGAAGAATAGATGCTGCACTATAAAAGGCATTTGGAAATGCTTGTTTCATGAGATTCATCAAGTTATTGCCAGCTAGCTAGCTTGCGTTCTTGTTTAACTGCATCACATCCTAGAGTCACTGAGATGTGCGTGTGGATTGGGAATCTCTCAGAAACGAAGCCTAGGCAGCAAATCTCAACCCAGCTGGGCTGTAGAATCGCCTCTCTCGACCCATCACCCCACACACAGGCAGGATAGCTCAGGGAACAAGTTTTTCATGGAATACATCTGGAAGTCACTTTATTGTAAATAGAAATTATTTTATAATGCTGATATCCATGGAAATTTGCATAACGATTTAGATTTAGCTAAGTGCCTACATTTCAGGCACTGAAATGTAGGTGTCTTCATGAGTCGTCTAATTTTATCTGCAAAACACAATCCTCTGAGGATAAGGAAATAAAGCTCAAGGCTTTTAAGTAAATATCCTGAAGTCACTGGAGGGTGAGCCGTGACCTCCCGACCTAAGTGAGTGCTCATCTTATTGCCTCACCCCTTGGCCGCACCCCTCACAAGCTCATGCATGTTTTCTAGTCCAAGTTGAATCTCCGAGATGATCTGCAGAAGCCCCAAACTAAGTCACACAGGACCCACATCATTCATGAAAAGCACTTCTGTGGACCACAGAATGTGGCCAACTTCTGTCAAGGTTGTTTCCCTAATACAGCTTCCATGTGGACCTCTTCCTTGTGTCCACTGGAGAAAAGTGAACTTCAAAAGCCGTGCTGAATGCAGAAGTCCTTGGTAACTCAGTGACTATTTCTCCAGTTCTGCACTCTGGTTCTTCCCCCACCTCTGGCAACGCACATTCTAACTGTTCTATTGTCCATTTTTGGCTTTAAAAGAGAAGGGATGGAAGAATAAAAGGAATTTCCATCAGGCAAACTTTGCAATGTTTAGCAGTTTTTATGAAACACCTGGTAGGCAAAGAGGTTGAAACCATTGGCTAGCTAATACCTCCACATTACCTGCAAGCCAGGAGTTAAGGCTTTTGTCTTCAGACTAGATCTTAGGAAAGCACAGAGGAAAGGAAGGAAAATAGCACTTATTAAGCACCCACTGTGTACAGGTGCTTTATACATATTAAGTAATTTTAATTTTAATCATTTGACATGAGTGTAATTCTCCTCAATTTTAAGATAATGAAAACTGAGGCCCAGAGACACTGAGTAACTGACCGTAATCACACACTAATCGGTGGTTACAAGGTGTGCTTGATTCCACTTGTTTTGGGTACTCACTATGCGGCCTCTTGGCTAAACCCTATTTCCCCATTATCAAGAGAAAAAGAGAAAAATGAAAACACAGGTGTTCATAGCATTCGATTATGGAGTTTAATAGCATCATCTTTGAATTGATAAGTCTTAGATTGGATACTTGAAAAAATATTTTTTAACATTTTCAGGAATTCTTGTCACATGCTACTTGATTATAAATGAAGATATAGTTATAAGGATAGTAATTTAATCACAATTTTAGCTTCTGTAAACCTTTTGCTGAGAAGCTCAAAATACTTAATGAGAATTCATGAAGGTTCGCTTAACCCCTTTGAAGTACAGACTTATCATTATTGCACTTTGTGACGTATAGTAATTACATTATTATTGGAAGCAAGGAAACTGAGGCATAGAGTCTAAATATCTTTTTCATAGACTCTTGTTAACCTGGATTAATGCCCCAGTTCCCAAACTGGTGATTTAAATCCAGGTATTTCTTTCAGCTTATTGTTTCTTCATAAGTGAATCAAATAGCTAGAAAATAAAATATCAGAAAGAACATATTTATTACTCCAGGACAGGGTATCTCAACGTTGGCACTGTAGATATTTTGGGACAGATCATTTGGTGTTACAGGGGAGTCTCCTGGGTACTGCGGAACATTCAGCAGCACCCCAGGCCTCTATCAGCTGAAGGGTAGCATCATCCTCTTCACAGCTGTGGCAATTAATACATCTCCAGAAAATGCTGAATGTTAAGAATTACATGCATGCCTTAGAAAATAGCATACATATGTTTTAAGAAATTATGAATTATGTTAGAATGCTCATTTATCAATGCCATCTTTCTCTCTATGCTAGTAAAGCCTAACAATAGTCAAAGAATCCAGAGCAAGTCAGGGCTAGAGAGAACATGTGAGAATCATCTAGCCTAGCATTTTTTTCCAAGTGTATGAAAGATGATGTTAGTAAGGTTGGGGAGGAAAGTATTTTCGATGGTTGTATTAGTCTGTTTTCACACTCTAATAAAGACATACCTGACACTGGGTAATTTATAAAGAAAAAGAGGTTTAATGAACTCATAGTTTCACGTGTTTGGGGAGGAGTTGCAAGCATGGGAGAAGGCAAAAGGCAAGTCTTAAATGGTGGCAGGCAAGAGAGAATGAGAGAGCCAAGTAAAAAGGGAAACCCCTTATAAAATCATCAGATCTCGTGAGACTTATTCACTACAATGAGAACAGTATGGGGGAAACCGCCCCCATGATTCAGTTACCTCCCACCGGGTCCCTCCCACAACATGTGGGAATTATGGGAGTACAATTCAAGATGTGAGGACACAGCCGAACCATATCAATGGTCAACTTAGCTCAGGAAACAGTGGGATAAACAAGACTCATTCATTCAGTTAACAAACATTTATTGAGCACTCACCATGTTTTAGACACTCTACAAGACACCTGGGTTACCACAATGAACCAAAGACCTGTGCTTCCTTGGAGCATACGTAGGATCTAAATCAATATGATAGTATGCTTGTTGTACATGGTACATACTTTGGAAAAATGAAAAATCTGATCAGGAGAAGGGGGATTAGAAGTGCTGTGTTTGGGAAAGAGATTGTGGTTTTAAACTGGGTGTTTAAACAACGTTCTTTTACCTGACTGCTTTGAGCTGGTGAATGACAGAGGGACCTGAAGCCTCACAAGTTCAAATCCAATTTTATTTCCACTGTTCATGCCATGTCTTCCACTTACAGCAGTGGTTTTCAGGGATCCGAATTTAGCTTCGCATTGAACCAGTTTTTGCTTTCTTTCTTTTCTTTCCTTTTTTTTTTTTTTTTTTTTGAGATGGAGTCTTGCTCTGCTGCCCGGGCTGAAGTGCAGTGGTGTGATCTCGGCTCACTGCAACCTCTGTCTCCCAGTGAACCAGCTTTTTCTATTGTGACAAACAGATTAAAACCACATATGGAAGAAATTCTCGAGTTGGGGTGACTTTTCTCCCAAGGAGCATTTGTCAAGGTCCAGAAACATGTTTGGTTGTCGTGACTAGAGGGAAGTGGTGCTACTACATCTAATATGAGGAGGACAGGGATGCTGTTAAACATCATTCCCACACAGGATGGCCTCCCACAACAAAGAATTGTCTGGTCCAAAATGGTTGGGAAAGCCTGAATTAGAGGCTTAAGGAGTTTTCCCCTCCTGTTAAATGACTTGAAGTGATTGCCATATGGGTTACATATAAAGTGTGTCCATGGCATACAGTTCTGACCGTAGAATGACAGGTGATAGGAAATTGAAAGCTTTGTTAAAATAGGAAGATATGAACCAAACTTTATCTACATGACACCTACACGTCTAGAACTTTACAAATCTCTTTCATGGGCTCCTGGATTTGGACATTTACATGATGCCAGGCATACAGCTGTGTAGCTTCTTGCAGGGAAAATTCCCAAATGATTGACTACATCTCTTGTTTTTCTTCCAGGTGTTTGTATACAGTTTAAGCAATCACAGTCTCAGCATAGAAAGATCTTCTCAAATATAGTACTGCAAAAAGCAGGAAAAAAAGTCACATTCAAAACATATATTGTACATATTCTGTAGATATGCAGGTGCTTTGCTATTTAGACATTTTTTCTCAAAAATATATGGCCTGGCTTAAATTTCATGGCTTTTCAATAACTCTTTATTATTTGTAGTGAATAGTCTTAAGAAAATAAAATAGAGCATTGTGTAATGACAACCTTGACCTGTAAGCATTATGCAGCATTCAAATGGTGCGTCAGGGAAATGCATGCACATTCCCAAACACTAAGACCCTTTGTACCTTGAAGCGGAACAGCCCTCTGAATGGTTCCCTTCTGGATCTAGATCAGAAATCAAATTGCATTTAGCTTTTCACCTTGAGGTCACCAGGAGCTACAGAATGGCATTGATAGAATTTTACTTGTCATGGTTGGCATTAGCGATGGATGAATTCTCAGAATAATTGGACATTGAAACTCATTTGAACCCTACTGATAGCTGAAATCCATGCAAATGTATTTGTTTCATCCTTTCCCACTGCCCTCCTTTCCTTCCCGTTTCATCTTTCTCTCTTTTCCTCTAATTCATCTTGCTGACTTTTTTTTTCTTTCTCATTTACCTGGATCCTTTTGGGATTCTTTGCAACATATTTCTATTGGCATTTATGATATCCTTGTTGTTTGTTATCTTGTAATTCTTTAAGCACACACTAATCCCTCCTATCTGTGGGAGATATGTTCTAAGACCTCCAGTGGATGTCTGAAAGTGCAAATAGTATTGAACCCTATGTACACTATGCTTTTTCCTATACTGCACATATATTGCTATGATAAAGTTTAATGTGCAAGCTAGACACAGTAAGAGATTAATCACAATAACCAATAATAAAATAGAGCAACTATCGTGGGGTGCCAGCATCACTACTCTTGCACTTTGGGGCCATGATTACAGAAAATTAGAGTGACTTAACACAAGCACTGTGACACTGTGGCAGTCAGTCTGATAACCAAGCTAGCTTTGGAGTGACTAATGGGCAGGTAGCACCTTCTGTGTGGCTGTGCTGGACAAAGGCATGATTCTTGCCCCAGGTGGAACAGCAGGGGGTGATGTGAGATTTCATCACACAGAACTCAGAACAGCATGATGTTTAAAACTTATAGATTATTTGTTTCTGGGATTTTTCACTTAATATTTTCAAACCACGGTTGACCACAAGTAACTGAAACCTTCAGAAAGCAAATTGTGAAAAAGAGGTATTACTGCAATCATTTATTTCTGTTTCATGCCAGATCTGAATTCAGTTGCATCCGAGACCCATGAAGTTTCCAATTTTTTTTGATATTAGGATCCTGTTTTCATGTTTAAAATTTTGTTAATATGAAGTAGCAATAAACTCAGAGGCAATAAATTTTAAATCTGATTGAATAAACATGTATGTTTATATAGATTCATGAGCCCCTGTGATAATTCCATGGTCTCACCCTACCCTTGCCCCCGGGCCCATGATGCTCAGCTATGAACCTATGCTGTTGAGTTTATCTGGCTGGTGAGCTTAATCCATAGAACGTGATTTTGACACATGATCAGTGTGGACACAGTGGTTATTTGAAGACAGACTTCCTCACTAATATAGATTCATGAGCCCCTGTGATAATTCCATGGTCTCACCCTACCCTTGCCCCCGGGCCCGTGATGCTCAGCTATGAACCTATGCTGTTGAGTTTATCTGGCTGGTGAGCTTAATCCATAGAACGTGATTTTGACACATGATCAGTGTGGACACAGTGGTTATTTGAAGACAGACTTCCTCACTAATATGAATGGCCCCAGGAATGCCTGGAGAGTGTGTTAGATGTGTGAACCCATGTTCCATATGGTAGCACCCAGAATTTCTAGTTCCACAAAAAAAGAAAGAAATTATAATAAATAAACTTAAAAGTTGAGAGGAAAGAGTCTGAATCTGACTAAAAGTTTGGGAAGTACAAGTAAGACAACCACTGAGGATCTTGTAAATTTAGAATAAAAGGCAACTGAATAAAACGAAAACAATGGAGGTGCAATTAACAATCATGGCGAAGGTTTCTTGTGTCTTTTATCCTGCTCTATAGTAAGGTTACAGATGGCAAAAAAAAAAAAAAAAAAGCCAAGACCTCAAAAAGCAAAATGTTTCTGGGTAAAGATAAAACTGTATTGCTCTGCTTGAGCTCACAAAACAGTCACGAAGAACTTCAATTGGGGAGAGAAATGGTAGAGGATGGATGGAAGACTTGGCATTAGATTTATGCTTGGATTTCATCTCTGCTATTAGCTTTGCCTTTAAGTTAGTTACTTAACCTCTCTGAGTCTTGTTTGTTTGTTTGTTTGTTTGTTTTTGAAAAAAAAAGTTCCTCTCTAGATGAAGATTAAAGAAGACAATTTCCACCAAATGTTGGACTCACTAAATATATTGTAGAAAAAAAGACCATCCTCTATTTTTCAGGTTTATTTATTTGTATAGTTGCATCCAAGCCTCATACCAGTAGAGTCCTTTTTAATGCACAGAAAGAGAAACAAATAACACTTATGAAACACTTAATTCCTAAGCACATCCTCAAGAATATTTTGTTATTAAACTGAACCCAAGTTCAGAGAAGATCTCTGTCCGGAACTGTTCTTGTTGTACCAATTATCCTTATCTAAATGATAAGATAGAAGACTTCGTATCAGTGTCTTTTCCAAAAAGGAATGTCTCCTTGAACTTAACAACCGCTGGTTCCTTTCCCTTCGAAACATTCAAGATTGAGTCCCCTTTTAGTTGTAAATATCTGTGGGACCTTCAGCAGCCTTTTAACCCTAGATTCTTCATTTGTAAAATGGAATTCTAATCCTTGCTCTATCTACCTTACAGGGTTGTTGTAAGGATCAATTGAGATAATGTTATTATGAACTCTTTGTGAACTAGAATGTATCAAATAAGTGTAAGGAATTTCCATCACCAGTGTAGGTTGATCAACTACCTTTCTCCACTCAGTCTGCTCCATGGAGAATCCCTACAGGCATATGCTATGCATTCTTATGATTTACCTTTTCCTTTCACACACAGTTTGGAACTGAAGTGGTCCCGTATTGAATGGTCACAGACCGAATATGAAGTCTGTGAGAATGTGGGTGTGTTGCCCTTGGAAATTATCAGAAGGGGATATTCCATGGACTCGGCCTTTGTGGGTATAAAGGTAATGACTCTGAAATGTAAATTATCAAGCTAAAACTTATGTTACTGGTTGGTGTCTTTCATTATGCGGTGGCTCAAGCCTGTAATCCCAGCACTTTGGGAGGCCGAGACGGGCGGATCACGAGGTCAGGAGATCGAGACCATCCTGGCTAACACGGTGAAACCCCGTCTCTACTAAAAATACAAAAAAAACTAGCCGGGCGAGGTGGCGGGCGCCTGTAGTCCCAGCTACTCGGGAGGCTGAGGCAGGAGAATGGCGTAAACCCAGGAGGCGGAGCTTGCAGTGAGCTGAGATCCAGCCACTGCACTCCAGGCCGGGCGACAGAGCAAGACTCCGCCTCAAAAAAAAAAAAAAAGAAAAAAAGAAAAAAAAAAATTCAGAGTGACCAAGGAAATTTCAAATTGTAGGGAGATCCCACTATTCTAAAAATTCTAACCACAAAACCTCCTTGTCCCTCCATCCACCATCTAGGTTCATAAATTCTGAGATATGATTTTTTAGTGTATGTGTTGCTGAAGCTAGCACAAGAATTATTATTATTATTATTATTATTTCGAGACAAAGTCTCTCTCTTGTTGCCCAGGTTGGAGTGCAATGGTGCAATCTTGGCTCACAGCAACCTCCACCTCCCAGGTTCAAGTGATTTTCCTGCCTCAGGCTCCTGAGTAGCTGGGATTGGAGGCACCTGCCACCACGCCCTACTAATTTTTGTATTTTTAGTAGAGATGGGGTTTCACCTTGTTGGCCAAGCTGGTCTCTAACTCCTGACCTCAAGCAATCCATCCACCTTGGCTTCCCAAAGTGCTGGGATTACAGGTGCGAGCCACCGTGCCTAGCTGAGATATTAATTTTTAAAATCCGTTTTTGATTTTGAAAGCTGGTATTTGTTTTTATAAATGCTTTAAACTTTGAGGTTTTATTTCACGGGGAGCTATATTCAACTTTGTGAACTTAGGCTGAACTCTGCTTTAGAAAGAGACGTTGTATGCAAGACATTCTGTGGGGTACCCAGAGCAAATTTCAGTCCCAAGAGGCTTCCTCTTAGTATGCACCTCAGTGACTTCCCATGGGCTCAGTTGATGAGGCAAATAGGCAGCTTAAACTCATCTATCTTAAGAGTTGTCCAAGCCATACAAAATTAGGAGAGCATATACTAATACAGGCACCCTGAAATATAAAGAATTTTCAGGTAGCCACTTCTAGATCAGTCAACTTGCTATTTCTTTTCATTGATGTGACCCATGAAGCACAACCTATGCTTCTAGAATTGAAGAATTTTTTTTTAGGAGTCATTATAACAAGAGCGCTTCAAGAGAATGAGAGCATGAAACAGTTGTACACACTAATGATGGAGAATGAGCTGTAAAGACTCCGCCCCCCCGCCACCTCCCATCTGATGAAAAAGACATCGGTATTAGCTTCTGGGGAAAAGGCCATTTCTGTTAAGTCTCAATTTAATAATGAATTCAAGTCACCCTCAGAAGCCTGCGAACATAAATTTGACCATATCCAGGCTCAGTATTTATCTTTCCAGTGGACACAGGTTCTGTTTCCTAGATCTATTGGTTACTTTTTTGTTATTAAGACAGGAGAAAGCTTGGCTTGCCCTATAGTTTTCCAGAAGATTGCTTATAGAATAAGGAAGAATCTGCCTGGCTGGTTTTCTAATAATCCTCCAGTCCTCCATAGAAAGCACCATATGCTCTAGGCTGGAGTTTTGGGCCATGCCACCGTTCACCTTGCCAGGTAGAAAGAACAGGCATGGTGTTACATGGAACCTTATGCTTATTTATGCTGAAAGTGCACAACGAATCTGCCAGCTGAGTGTGCAGGCCTTCATCAAGCACAGTCCCAGAGTCTTTCAGGACAACTCTACCCTGAGCACAACCTCCAGTCTTACACTAAAGCTTGGCTGCTTGACTGGGAACAGGGAACAAGGTGGTACTTTCACCCCGTGTGGATTGCCCTGGTTTGAATTGTGCACCTTCACCTGACTGATTTCTCCAACCACCTTGCCTCAGACCATTTCTTTTCCCACATAGGATTCTGTAAACTCAGTGGTAGTAAATTCTAGGTAATTGCACGTGCAAGAACCATGCAGGGAAATGCAACTTCCAGCATATGGTGGATACAGGTGTACAATGGGCTGCCTTTTCACAATGAAAGGTGATTCCAGAGGAGCCTTGGCATTGTCGACAAAGAGCAAATGGAAGCTTAGGAAGTAATACCCTTTTCCAGCAAAATGTTTCCACTGCTAACCAATTAATACGTGAGGGGGCCTTTGATTTGAAATGGACATATCGTCTGAGGCCATAGAAGTAGGAATTTTTCAGCTTTTCATTGTGCATTTCATTCTTTTGTAAGAAGGTACAGAAATATCCCACGTTCCTGACCATCTTAAACATCTAAAAAATATGCACAAGTAACAGCTGCCTGTTATGCTTGCACAGGGTTCTCATTTGATGACTTATTTTTCCAATCAGCCAAAGACAAAGACACTTTTTTTTTTTTTTTTTTTGAGATGGAATCTCACTCTGTCACCTGGGCTGGAGTGCAATGGCACCATCTCAGCTCACTGCAACCCCCACATCCCAAGTTCAAGCTATTCTCCTGCCTCAGCCTCCTCAGTAGCTGGGATTACAGGCGGCCACCACCACGCCTGACCAATTTTTTTGTTTTTGGTAGAGACGGGGTTTTACCATGTTGGCTAGTCTTGAACTTCTGACCTCAGGTGATCCACCCCCTTCAGCCTCCCAGAGTGCTGAGATTACAGGCATGAGCCACTGTGCTGGCCCAAGGACACTTCTTAACATGTGTTTGGGCACCCTTTGGGTGGAATTCAAGGCCATGACTTCAGAGCACTAAAATCGCCTCTTTGGTTTTTAGTCTTGGAGCTGGAGCTGAGAAGCAGGGGTGTATCAATAGTCTCCTTAGACTAGGACATTTTTGTTTGTTTGTTTGTTTTAAAACACCAACTTGATGAGGTCCTTGAAAGTCCTTGGTTTGGGGTGTGGATCTCCTTTGTCTGGCTGTTCACCAGGTCTGCCAGTCCCACAAAACTCTCCTTCATGTTTGTGAAGAATGACGGTTTCATCCAGACAGGAAAATGAACCAGATGTGTTTGAGTTAATCTAGTCTAAAGGCTTTCAGTGCCCTGGAGCTTGCAGGATACTTCCAAGCTAGCTGACAGATCATCACACGGGTTGTCAGGAGTACCTGCTTTTTCTTCTCCTCTTCAATTTTTCTTCCTCCTTTTCTTTTGAGGGACTATTTTAAAACCAAATTGGGGTAGAAGGAAGGTAATAAAATTGTGCTTGCAACAAAGACAAAAATATAGTTTAAAATTCATGTTCCTTTCTTCGATAACTAAATCATTTATAAAGGAAAAACAAAACAAAACAAAAGCTTTCCTTTCCATTGATATTAGCCTAGCAAAAAGTCAACTTTAAGGAAAATCCATCTTGCCTGGTTCCCAAATGGCTTATATAATTTTTTTAAAAGCCCTACTTAATATTAAAAACAGATTTAAGAGCATGAGTTTAGTCTAGTGTGAGGGAGAATAGCTGTTTCTCTATTGTAGAATATTTATCTTTATTTTTAAAAGATTTTTTTTTCCCTCCTAAGGTCAACCAAGTGTCAGCTGCAGTTGGAAAAGATTTCACCACGACTCCATCTAAACTGATTCAGTTTGACCCAGGTACATTTTGTGTCTGCAGTTTGTTTTATGTGTGTGTTTTTTTGTTTGTTTGTTTTTTGTTTTTGTAGGCATGTCTGGAGATTGTAGAGAAGACAGAATATTACACAACTTTGGCCAACTAAAAACTCCTCAGGGAGCCATACCACCCTACTCTAAAAGAGAGGTGTTTGGGTTTGAGGTTTTGCCCTTATTTTTTGTTTTTTATAACAAGTAAATTTTGATTTCAAATGAGAAGAAAGATTATGATAAATATGAGATATCAAAGCAAACATCCAAGACAATCCAGAAAAAAATACGGTCATTTAGAAATTATTTGAAGTTCTAATACAAAGTTGTTCTAGTTTAATTGCCTCAGATTTTTAATGAAATTTTTAAGAATGTTATGTTTATATGGATTTCTAAAGGGCATTTCTAAATGATCCCTCATGGAATAGGTTGATATTAGGAGATTCCAGGGGAAATTATTATTTAGTTAAGTACCAGTTATTTTGTTTTAAATTTGTGGAAAAATTTTGCTAGGTGCAAGTGGAAATAAAAAAAGCTGGTACTTGCTCTCAAGGGTGTGCCATTGTGTGAGAAACACAGACAAGAAAACACTCACTGATAGCGCACTGGAACCCAAAACATGAGCTATTGTTCAGGCTAAGAGAAATCTTGGAAGATTTCCCAGGGGAGGCAGTATTTTAGCATTTAGATGAAGAAGAAAACTCCAGGATGAAGGACTAACACAAAAGCACAAACACAGCTTTGGGGAACTGTGCCTAAAGCTGAGGCTGGAGCCCCGCCATCTTTCCCTGGCTTCTGTGGATGGGACAGGTAGCTCTGCCTCACTCACTGAATGTCACTCTCTATTTCCCTGGGGTTTGAGATGGATCTGAGTCAAATGTGGGAGCTTGGGAGCAGCAAATACAACGGGCCTGGAGAAACAGACAGGACCGTGGCTTTGTGCTTTCCTGCCAAGGAGATATTCTGCACACTGAGAACACTCCTCTAAGTGTAAACTATTGACATCATCTGCCACTAACTCATAAAGGGTTGAGCAAAGGCAAAAGAAAATGGCCTAAGTACCAGCACCACCTCAAAATTGCCTATCTTAACATCAAACACAGAAAAATGGCTTTCTGCAGTTCACTGCAAATAGCATGATGCTTGAGGACTGTGTTAGTTTCCTAAGGCTGTCATAACACAGCATCAAACACTGGGTAGCTTGAAACAGAGGCATCGGGTGTCTCAGTTCTGGAGGCTAGAGGTCCAAGATCAAGGTGTCAGCATGAGGGATTACTTCTGAATGAATTCCAGGCCTCTCTTCCATGCTTCTGGTGGCTGGGTGGCAAACTTTGGCATTCTTAGTGTCTGCTGCATCACCCCTATCTCTGCTTTCATCTTCACGTAGTGTTCTCCTTGTGTGCATGTCTGTGTTCTCAAGTGCCCCCTCCCGTGCCCTTTTCTTCTGTTTTGAGATGGAGTCACGCTGTATCACCCAGGCTGGAGTGCAGTGGTACGATCTCAGCTCACTGCAAACTCTGCCTCCTGGGTTCAAGCAATTCTCCTGCTCTGGCCTCCCGAGTAGCTGGGACTACAGGCGCACACCACCACACTCGGCTAATTTTTTGTATTTTTAGTAGAGATGGGGTTTCACCATATTGGCCAGACTGGTCTCGAACTCCTGACCTCGTGATCTGCCTGCCTCAGCCTCCCAAAGTGCTGGGATTACAGGCATGAGCCACTGCGCCCAGCCAAGTCCCCCTTTTTATACAACACCAGTCATAATGGATAAGGAGCCCACCTTGTTCGAGTATGACCTCACGTTAACTAATTACACCTGTAATTACCCTAGTTCCAAATAGGTCACATTCAGAGGTACTGGGAGTGAGGACTTGATTTTTCAGAAACGCAATTCAACCTCTAACAGTGAACCTTCACTTTGACATGCAAAAATCTGTATTTTGTTTTTGGCCTCCTTCCTGTGATATTTAACATTCTAACTCAGATAAGCTGGTTCCTCCGGCTGACCTTCTTTTGTGGGAAGAGATCCTGTTATATATGGGAAAGATTCCTGTTATTTATGTGCCGTTTACTCCCACACTGGTACAGGCTCTTGTGGCCAACCCTACAATCTCTACAATGAAAGGGTGAGATGATTTGCACTATGTCCTTCCTACTGCATGTTAAGGCAGTTCCAACTTTTCCGTTTCTTGAGTCTTTGCCATATGTCATCTTCATAATCTGAGCTCTGTTTGTTACAAGATTAGGAGTAATTTTGGCTGCTAGTAGGTTTCTAGCAGCCCATCAGTTGCTCTGTTTGGATTGATAGGAACTAGAATGTGTCACACTAGAAGAGACTCTGAAATCTGCCTCTTGGAGATTCTACTGGATAAGATAAATACCCATTTGTCTAGAAGAGCTCACATGCTGTGTTGAATAGATACTAATGACTTCTGGGGGCTTTAAGTAATCTTATGATTTTAGATATTATTTAGACAATTTAAGAAATAATATAAGCATGTCTTATAAATTAAGAAAAAACCAATTGGCTGTTCATTGTTTTGGAATTTATTAACCCAGAAGCAGTTTTACAAACTGAAATCTTGCTTTAGAGAATTTTGAAGTTCTCCGTGTCCACAGGTTCAGTAAATATTTACTCCTGTCTTGTTAATCCTTGCCTCTTCTACGTCTGGTGTCCCTGTCCCCATACCAACCCATTTTACCAAGGGAAATCAATTTGTTTCTTTTAAAATGGCAGCTTCCATGATTGGGTAAAGAAACAGAGTGAACAACCGAAGACAGTGGGATGCCATAAGGTTTGAGAACTCTTATGTGGGAGCTGGAAGGAAGCTTGCCTTGAAGTTGCGACTATGCTACCAAACCAAAAAAATATCAAGCAAACAAAAGCAAACCCTAACTACTTCGCATTCAGCTATTGTGACTAGTCTTGAGTAGATATAAAAATACACCTAAGAAAATGATTGTTTTCCTTTAAAATATGCATTATTGAAAAGCTTACAGCATTCTTAATTAATACTTCATCATTCCCTAGAGTCAAAATGTTTTCCAAGGGAACAGATCTCTAATGTGGCATGTACTAAAAAATATTGAGAAAATGTCTTTCAATACAGAAATCTGTTTCGCAGGAAAATATCCAGGAACTCACCTACTCTGTAAAGTGGAATATGTCTGCATAAAATGACACCTCTCTTTCCTCTTCAGCACCTTTTGTTTTGTGGAAACAGGGAGCCAGTCCAAGCCTTCTGAAAATGCTTGTATATCTCAGGGACTTAGCAAATACTTTGCACCTTGAAAGTGAAAGAGGAAGGGAAAAAATGATAAAGTTTTTACTTCCAATCTCATTAACCTGAAGAGTTAGTCCTCTGTGCACACCTGGTAAGCATAGAAACCAAGTTGGAATGTGCACAAATAAATCAGAAGCACTTAAATGAAACTCAAAAGATATTTTCTCTAACCCCTAACCATCTGGTTCTACCCTGTAAGGTCCAACAAAAACCTTAAGTTTTTTGTTTGTTTGTTTTGGTTGGGGGTACTATAATTTTTAAAAATTAACCTTAAAATAAGGGAGTTGGTTGGGAGTTGGAAATATTTTTTGTATTGGATTTTATTTACATAATGCTTAACTTTATGGTCTTTGAGGGTTAAAACAGTTCTCCAAATATTAATAATCATATTATTCAAATGCTTTCTTCATTGTCCACCTCTTTTCATGCCAATTGTATTACAGCAGCTGTCTATGTGGTCTCCAAACTTCTAGCCTATCTGTCTATCTGCCTGGGTCTCCAAACTTTCTCACATAACACTCTCAGGTTCATTTTGCTAATCCACTTTCAGCATGTGACTTCTTTGTTCAGGAACCTTCCCTGTTGCCTATATTGTAAAGTCTGAATCTGGCCAGGTGTCCAGGGCTCTCTGCAGTCTGGCTACAAATGATCTTTGCAGCCTTATGGCCTCCTGTCCACCCATGTAACCTCTCTATTCCAGCCAGCTAATTCACTTACCCTTCCCTAGTCAAGACTTCTACTTTGCTATCTTCCTGTCTTTGCTTATGTTGTTTTCCCATTTCTTCCCTCCTAATCCTTTCACTTCTAAAGCCCACATTTATATAGGCTCAATCATCTATTCTGTATCTTTTAGTAGCTAAACATACATAGCTTTCAATAATTATTTGACTTTTCTAGTTTTGCTTCTGTCTCCTCCAAAAGATTTTAAGCTCCTTTAGATCAGGGCTTGGCTTGTTTTACACCTCTGGCATTCTCCATAGCATCTAATGCAAAGATAAGCATATCGTAATTACAAAATATATATTTTGATGTATTGATTTATCCATCCATGAGATGGGAATTGCATGGTATTATTATACATACTACATGTTTCACCTGCTTTTGCAAAGACTGTGAACGTAATTGATTTAAGAACTCAGCACTGAAAACTAGCTGTCAGCCTATTTTTTAATAAAATACAATTATTCTGAATACATCTAATTTTTCCCCTCTAAGTGCAGCCAGCCAAAAGTAGAAGTGGATACCTTCACCTTTCCATTGGCTTCTGTTGAGAATTGAAGAGACTGATTAGATCATGAGATCTATGTGAGGCATACCTTCAAGAAAGAGGCCACTGTATAGATGGACGGTTGAGAGGTATAAGTCTGTAGAAGGCAACCTGCAAGGTAAAAGAGGCGTTTTTTGGAGCTGTTGCCCAGGCTGGAGTGCAGTGACACATTCTGGGCTCACAGCAGCCTTGACCTTCTGGGCTCAAGTGATCCTCCCACCTCAGCCTCCTGAGTAGCTGCCCACCTAATTTTTGTTTCTGTATTTTGTAAAGATGGGGTTTCAGTCTGTTGGCCAGGCTGGTCTCAAACTCCTGAGCTCAAGTGATACACCCACCTTGGCCTCCCAAAGTGCTGGGATTACAGGTGTTCACCACTGCACCTGGCCAAGTTATATTTTTAAGAGAAGACTTTTGAAAAAGTTTAACTCTATTATATGGGGGGCTTCAGGGAGTAAAAACACTGAAATAGCCAATGAGCAAATGGCAAAGTAAGCTTTTCCAACTTAGCTCAGAAAAGTTAAATCATAAGTTTACTGTGTTTATTCCTCTTAAACTTGAGCCTTCTTTCTCCACTAAAAAGTATTCCCTTTACTTCCTGCCACCACTTGTTCTTCTAAATAAACTCAGGGGATATCCTATGATCCACATCATGGAAACTGGTCAGGATGAGATCATCTCAGAAGTTCCTTCCAGTCTTAATATTTTGTGTATCTGGGGTTGCTTTGTTTTCCATCTTGGTGGTGACAGGATGGCTGGGATATGTTTGTAATGTCAAAACTGTTTTGTATAATATTAAGTTCACAAAGTTACTGTGAACCAAGCTTGATTGTAACTTCATGAATAGAGGCAGCGAGAAAGAGGGGAAAAAAGGGCTCTATTTCTAGAACCCCCAGCCCATAAAGTCTCTCTAGGAGGATACCAAACTACTGAGTATTACATCGTCAGAAAAAGCCTTTGTGGGCTAGAAAGATCTCAGGAAGTGGGGAAGCTGATGCAGGCAGCTGTCTTTAGAAATGATTAAGAAATCAATCATTTCAAGGGTTGCATGAATAGCGTGAAGTACCATCCAATAATCACTTCTGTCTGCATCAACAGCTTAAGATTTTTTAAACTATTAAGATTTTAAGATTGCAATACTTGTTTATTCTTAAGAAGAGAAGGGACAGGTTGGGAAAATAATTAAGTCTTGGATCTCATCTAATAACCATTTTTTTTCATCCCTCACATAATGCAGCTTACTTTTTTGTTACAGTGTTTGCATTTAAACGGAATCATCATTGTCCAGGAACAAATGTGGTCTTTTCATATTATTTGGGAGAACAGCAGGACTTCAGTGAGTTGGTAGCAGTACAATAGCTCACTCGGGCTACTGCAGTCTAGCTGTAGACATGTTAATTAATATATTTCTCTGACACCTAGGTGATTGAAATAGCAATTAAAGAGTAATTAAAATGTTTACTTCTTGTAGGAATGTCAACTAAGATGTGGAATATAGCAATTACCTATGACGGATTAGAGGAAGATGATGAGGTCTTTGAAGTAATTCTGAACTCCCCTGTGAATGCAGTTCTTGGCACAAAGACAAAAGCTGCAGTGAAAATTTTGGACTCAAAAGGAGGTATTCTTTTGATCCTCATCTTGAAATCAGGAGCGGTCCTGGCGCCGTAGCTCTTGCCTTCAACAGCCAGCGTGCTTGATAACACCTTCAAATCAGAATGCTTAATTTCTTGTCAAGAAAGCACCCTCAGTCGTGATGTAGGCCCTTTATTCTGGTTTCTGCTTCATGTGGTTTTCCTCCTGCTAAGAACGATCACTTGAGAAAAGCAACAAGTCAGTGCCGTAGTTGTTTTTTTTCTACCCGTTTGTTGTTCTCACCGAGGGGGAAATAGTGTTGGTGAGAATCTATCGACAATTATTTTCCCCCAGAGTCTGTAGAGCTGTAATTATCTTCCTCTGTTAAAGAGCGCTCTTAATGCCTAAAATCTGAGCCCCCACTGTAGTGTGACCAGGAAAACTCTAAGAGAGGAAGGAATTGGAGAAAAATAGATGTGAAAGATGCAGCTGGCTTGGGAATTTGGGAGCAGCTGGAGAATATTAATGAATGACTTTGGATGGCAGCGCCAAACAGGTCCTGGATTGTCTATGCTAAAGAACAACCTGTAAACTAAATAAAATAAAGACCAGCCAGAGCTTTGGTGCTCTGATTTTTTTCCACCAAATGCCTTCTAGTTACTTCTCTTTTTAGCATTTGACAAGTGTTTGTACCATACTCAGTCTTACACTCCCATTTTTATACCTGTCATGCCCTATGGTCCGTATTTTTTTCTTGCCTGGAAATCTCTTCTCTTTCTTACACTATAAAAAAAAAAATGGGCCCACCCCTCTTTTCTTTATAATATCCACATTTCCACAACATCTCTCCCCACTACCTTTCTTCACCACATTTATTTTCCAGTAGAATTTTCCGGTCACATGAAGTACACAAAATACATGATATACATACCTTGTATATGAAATATAAAATACCCAAACAAGGGTTTTGCCCTCAAATGTTTTATGCCTTTCCAGAAATACTAATTGGTGAGGTTTCCAATAGGAGCTGCTCTATTAAGATTTACTGGGTCTTTGTTCTGTAGCAACTAAGTGAAATGTTTTATAAATACTACTTAATTCTATGACATCTTTAAACAATTCCAGTTTCTACTTCTAGGAAATGGTAAAGTGCTTGTGGCATAATGCTTAATCAGTGAATAAACTTGTATATTGGGGAATACTATAATAAGAGAAGTGAGACTTTCCCCCCAGTATGTGATATGATTATAAAATCATAACAGTGATTTTCATTTGGGGTTTATGAAATTGATTTTATGACTTTATAATCACTCAATAGACGTGCAGACAGGCACAGCTTTCCTGGATGTAAACTGATGAAGAGTAAAGGAGTTTCTGGCAAATGGCAAAAAGGCAACATCTGGTGGGAAAACCATCCATCTAGGTTTAATGACAAGCTGCTCCAGGAGCTGTGTCAATGTGATCCCTTATCTGTTTGTGTAAAATGAACTGACCGCCTGCCATCTTGCATGCCTCCAGGACAATGCCATCCTTCATATTCCTCCAACCAAAGCAAGCACAGCACATGGGAGAAGGGCATTTGGCGTCTGCTGCCCCCAGGGTCTTCCTCATCCACCACTTCTGGTTCCTTTCATCTGGAAAGAAGACCTCTTCCATCTTCCATGCAGCTAGCAGTCACCAGGGGAGACACCCTGCGGGGCTTTGAGTCTACAGATCTTTCTCAAAAGAAGCTTAGGACCCGTGGGAATAGCAAAACAGTAAGGATGGGGACCTTATGGGAATTGATGTGCAGAATACATATTAAAAGGATCAGAAGATATTAATAAATATTCTGAAACACTGAAGAAGCTGTTTTGATTTTCATAGTGATTGGGGGCCATTGTTCCTTTCACAGCTATGCAGTGCCTTCTGTATACAAAGATTTTGAGGCTGCCTTGCTTCTTTAATTGTACTAACTGAGGTGACAGATATGCTGATTCATCCATATGATTTCTACTTTGATTCCTTTTGTGACCAAGACAAATAGGAAATGATCTATGACCCTGAAATAGAGTGAGGTGAAATGATGCAATTGGGTGTGGAAGCCATGGCTTTGACCTTATTAACACAGCATTCTGACCATTGATATGCACGTGTGTGTGTGTTTGTGTGTGTGTGTATGTGTGTGTTCTTGGACCTCTGTGTACTATAGATATACTAAAAATAAAGATGTATTTTTTTCCCTGACTGGAACTGTGTATGTGTGAATTCACACAACAACCATAAATTCTGATTAGGCCTAGTGATTTTTGAAATTCCAATGATATGGGCATGGGAAATCTTAAGATATGTGTGTTTTGTAATTGTTCAGACATTAGCAAGATCTTTTGGTGGTTTTACCCTAGTGCTAGTTATTAGTCAATCTGATTCTGTTCATATTTTGTTATCTGTCAATTTCAGGTTCGTCCATTCTCTGTTTATAGAAATGGAACAGACATCATCTATAATGTAAGTGTAGTCACAGAATTGCCAAATTTCTTATATTTATGGATGCAAGTATTTAATGAAACTATTATTTTATATTTTTTATATTTATATATTTCTCTCAAAAAATTGTTTTGAAATTAGAGGCTTGGGTGTTCAGAGAAACAAATCCTCTTATCTTTTTGCTTTGACTGAATTTTTGAACTGCTCATTTTTTTGTTTGCTATCTTGGTGTTTGTTTTTTTCCTTATTGTTGTTGATTGTTGGTTTCCTCAAGTATCATGGGATAGTTTCCTTGAAACTGGAGGATGACAGTTTCCCAACTCACAAAAGGAAGGCCAAAGTATCCATCATTAGTCAGCCACAAAAGACAATCAAAGTGGCAGAACTGCCTCAAGCAGATAAGGTGGAATCCACAACTGACTCACACTTCCCCAGACAGGTATGAAAATCTTTGTTGCTTCTTATTCACCTTAGAACAAGTTGTTTGCTGGGCCATAAACACACTTAATTCACAAAATAGCCTCCAAGGTTGGGGGGATTGTTTACCCAACACAAATGCTTCCTAAGAAATGAAAACCTAAAGAAGGTGAATGTGTGAGCAACTTTCCTTAAGTCAATTCTAAATTGCTAAATTGCCTTTCCTTCCCAAAGGACCAGTTACCCTCATTTCCAAAGAACTGCACTCTGGAATTAAAAGGACTCTTCCATTTTGAAGAAGGCATCCAGAAGCTGTATCAGTGCAATGGGATTGCCTGGAAAGCCTGGAGTCCCCAAACCAAGGTAGGAGACAGGCTGAGCAGCCAAGCACCTTTGCTCGCAATGTGCTCTATGAGAAGCTAATAAAGAGGAACAATCTGGTGCATGACTCAACCCATGCTACATCTTCCTGCCATTGTTATAACTTGAAGGCCAAGAGGAAACAATGGCCCAAAGTGGCTTTTTAAAAATCACAAAATACGTTAGCTAAATCAATACCATTTAAGAAGATGTTTACTTGTTTTGTTCAGTTGTCAGAATGTCAAAGTTGTAACATTGAAACGTTGCTGACTGTGGTAGTGTTTTCTGTAAGAAGCCATTGCATTTCTCAAGATGGAGAATTGGAATTAGGACTGACTCCCTTTGCAGTGACGAAACTACTTGACTGAAGTTAAGGAACTCTTAGGGCTCCTTATGCTGAACCGACTCCAGATTGTAAAGACCATTATGATATGAACACAGACAACTATTTTTCAGGATGTGGAAGACAAATCCTGTCCAGCCGGGTGGCACCAGCACTCAGGCTACTGTCACATCTTGATCACAGACCAGAAAAGCACCTGGAATGCGGCTGCCCGAGCTTGCAGGGAACAGTAAGGAACCCTATTGCACATTTGGTTGATGTTTTCTTTTCCACTATTTCTCTATTTTCTCATGGAAGTGGAGAACTGCTTCATTCATTCAACAAGTATTGAGTGCCTAATATCTACCTGGCTTTGTTTTAGGAGCCCCAAGGCAGTTCCCTAGTTCAGAATGGATTTGTGATGGGCCTTGATGATGAATTTGGTTGGTGCAAAAGTAATGGCAGTTTTTGCCATTACTTTTGCACCAACCTAATATTTGACTTAGCTCTTTTCTATTAAAGCTGCACCATTGCCATGTTTCTTTTTCTGTTCTTTTCTTTTCCTCTCTGTCTCAGTCTTTGTGAGGAAATCAGGAGATTTTCTCAGTCAGCAGCATTGCAGTTTATTTTTTTATGTGATAAGAATTCCTGCCCATTTAATTGAAAGTATATAGTAATGAAAAGCCTTATAGCATCAGGCTGCTAGCAATGCAATTATATAGCAATGATTATAAAGCTGGACAAGTAAGACAAAGGCTCACTGGGTAACAGAACATTCAATAAAGGATGACTTGTGGTCAGAGAATGACAACCAATGTATATAGTCCAGAAGGACTTTAAAAATGCATGTGTACCGATCCCTGACCCTCCTTTTTTTTTTTTTTTTTTTGCCAATCTGGATATTATCCAGACAACACAATTAGACTAATATGCCCCATGGCTGGAAATGGAGACTAGGGAAGTCTCTGGTTATTATTGATCAGATCTTGTACTTCATAAAATTTAAAAAGTTATACACATCTTAAGATGCCATTAAGAAAATGAAAGAGCAAACCACATTCAGGAAAAGCTATTCTCAAATCTTAAACCCAGACAATATAAACAACTTCTACAAATCAATGACAAAATGACAATTCAAACAATAGTAAATGATTTATAGTCTTCGCAAGAGTAGATGTCCAGTTGGTCAATAAATAAATGAAAAGGTGCTCAAAACTGTTACATATGAGGTAAATGAAAATGAAAACCACAATGAAATACCACTTCACACCTACTATAATAGTTACAATTATAAATATGACAATCCAAATTTTTTTTTAATGTTTAAACTTTTATTTTAAGTTCCCGTGTAAATGTGCAGGTTTGTTACCTGGGTAAATGTGTGTCATGGAGTTTGTTGCATAGATTATTTCATCATCCAGATGTTAAGCCTAGTACTCATTAGCTGTTTTTCCTGATCCTCTTCCTCCTCTCACCTTCCACACTCCAATAGACCCCAGTGTGCGTTGTTCCCCTCTATGTGTCCATGTGTTCTCATCATTTAGCTCCCACTTATGAGAACATGCAGCGTTTGATTTTCTGTTCCTGCATTAGTTTGCTACAGATAATGACTCCCAGCTCCATCCATGTCCCTGCAAAGGACAAAATTTTGTTCTTTTTTATGGCTGCATAGTATTCAATGGTGGACAATACCATATGTTGATAAAGATATAGAGCAAATAGAATTCTCATGTGTTGTTGGTGGAAGTGTAAAATGATACAATCACTTTGTAGAACTGTCTAACAGTTTCTTATAAATTTATATGCATCTACACTATGACCTAACATATTCTACTCCTAGGTGTTTGACCAAAAGAAATAAAAATATATGCTAAAAAAGCTTCATAAAAATATTGCATAGTAACTTTATTCACAATGATACTAATTTGGGTCAATGTTTTTTGTTATTGATGTTTAGAAATACTTGATATTTTTCCATCAACAAGAGAATAAATTGTTTTGATAAATTATTTTATAACTGATGGAATAGACTACTGAAACTTCCAACAATGTAGATAAATCAAAAATAGAACATAGAGAGAAAGCAGCCCTACACAAAAGAATACTTATTATATGATTCCATTTATATAAATAAAATCTAATCTATGTTGTTAGAAATAAAAAATTGTTATCTCTGGTAAGATTGTGGAATGGCTAGAAAATAGCACGAGGCAATGTTCTAAAGTAAGAGTAAGTGTTCATTGTATTATTCTAAGTGGTTATTAAATGGATGTATATACAATTGGCAAAACTCATCAGTTTGAATATTTAAAAATCTATTCATTTTATTAAATGTAAATTATACCTAGATTTTTTAAAAAGCTAATAAAATGTTTTAAAAGTGTGTGAAACCACCTTTTTCTTCACTGATGTATTTCATGTTTTAACTACAAGTAGAGTCACCAGAGAGGTTAATCAGTGGCTTTCAGGATTTTTTTTTGTTGATAAGTTGGCGGTATCAAATAAGATAAAATATTAAAATTTTTACAAATAATAATTGCTTTAAATACATATATTTCCATAGTGCTACATGTTAAAGAACAAATAAGACATTCTTCCATCATTAAGATGGTTAAGATGTTAAAATGATATCTTAACTATTTGTCATTTAGTTTGTCTTAATGCATTCTATCAGTAGAAGTAGTAGTATTGGTCTTTTTTCCTCCTTGAGGAAAGGGCTTTGATGTTGATCAAAAGCTGTCTAAACTAGCAAGAAGAAGATTGCAGTATGCAGCAATGTGGGGAGAATACGATGGTGTCTTTGCTTACAAAATTAAGGGAACAAGTAGTTATACTGCAGCCAAAGTTATCAAGATTAAATGGTTGCTGGGATTTGTTGATAAAATGTAGATGAACAGAACAGAACTTCCCAACTTGAAGTTTAGAAGCAACCTTTTGTACATCTTCCAAGGTTCTTAAAGGACAATGCAAATAACTGGTCTATAATGAAGCTTTCGTTGGTTCTTAACGTATGAGAAAAATAAGGACAGTATGTATTGAGAAATATCTTTCCATTCAGTTATATATGGTGGTGTCAGATTGCCAAGTGTTTTTTTTAAAGGACTGTTCTTTATTCTGAGATTATAATAGTGCAGTTTTCATTGTCAAAAACCACTTTTTATGAAATAATAGCAACTTATAACATTGTTGATGCCCTCATGTTGACAAACCTACATCAGTCTCCCATCATCTTTTGTTTTCATTTTATTGTTCAATCTATTAATAATTATGACTAGGTTCTATTGGTGAGTAGCAATGAGTTCTTCACATATCTATTAATACTGTAGTATTTGATCATCACAATAGTAAACTTAAGGTCTAAATTAATTTAAAAGCATAGATACTTTCTCATGCACTTAATCTGAGATTTCATCTGCAGCTTGGTTTTAAGCACCTTCACCCGTGACCCTTTTATATTAGCCTAACTGTAGTCTGCATGCCTCCTTGTCAATAGTGTCTTACTTTTATGTTTACAGTATATGAAATTGTTTCACATGTATTAGCTTATTTGGTCCTTCCATCACTTCTCTTATCTAAGGTTTACAGATTTATTTTAAAAAGAGGTTCAAGGAAGCAAAATCACTTGCTCACAGGCATACAAGGAAGTAAATGAAAGAGATAGAATTTAGTTTTTCATCATTATACTCTCTAAAACAGGTCCCCTAAGTATAGCGGGTTTCTTATCATAGATGTACTGACAAGTATGTGTATTTTAACTATGTGTTGAGGTAACCCAAAGTAGATTTTCAAAATTATGTGTTAATAATTGTTTTTCTCTCACTGCAAACACATATTAAGTTTTTTATTAAATTATGGCCTCTAAATTTCCTTTGGATTTGAATCAAACTAACCTTTCAAGGCAAACCTAAAGTAAGATCAAATTCCTAGTTTATAGATTCATTCATTTAACAAATATTTCTGAAAGTCCTTTACAGAGGGTCATCCACAACACCCATATTTCCATAAGGACAGCAAATTTTGCTTTATCCTTTGTCCCTAACCAGATTGCTAACTCAACTCGACCTTTATCTCCAATCTTCTTTCCTCCCCATTGGTGTTTTATTATTTTTCTGAGTCAAAGGAGCCAGACTCCTAGATTATGCATTTCTTGAATTTACATGTTGTAATCTCATCTGCTCATTTCCTCAGGCAGTCATTGTACATTTGGTAATTCTATTATTATAGAGCATTATCTATGAAACCATTTTGTTTTCCCACAGGAGTGTCTGGAACCCCTGCTGGCCTATCCTTAGAGTTACCCTGAAATCTACCTAAACTTAATAAAAAATTTTCAGAGAAGCAGATATTTATTTCTATAACCAGAAAAATTAAAGCTTCTGTTTCTAACTCTATACCACAAATATTTGTGTATGTGTACCTATTTATAATTGTATATCCATATGTACACCTATACAGATAACACCCACCATATTTTATATGTATGTGAGCATAAAATAAAAGGAGTGATATTTTTATAAAATATTAAACAAATGAATACCTAAATATTTCTTTTGTGAATAACTATGCTCTTAACATTTTACCTGTCTTGAAGCAGAGCTATCTTCCCATCTTACTCTTTTGGAACTTCTTGCATTTTGGAGAGTCAAAAAGAAAACCGAAATTGTACTTGGGCAGCTAAAATGGATTTTACCAAGTTTGTTTTAAAGACAGCTTCAGGAATCTTCAAGCTATAGAAGATGTTAAATATCCTTGAATAAAACCCATTACATCCTGATGCTGAAGTTGAGGCTGCAAAGTTAGGGAATTTCAGTAAGCGAATTAGTTCAGTAAGAGAATTAGGGAATTCATTCAGGGAATTAAGGGGTAATCAGGAAGTGGAACCCTGGGCTCTCATGCTCTGTACAAAATGTCTTAGTGACTGGGACAGTACCTCAAGCCCTCCCTCAGCCTGTGTTTAACACAAGTTTCATATTGTGTGTTCTAAGCCTACAGCACATTAGAATGACCATGTTGGATACGATGGGAAGGGGAGGAGAGGAGATGCCTCATCATACTTACTTACTGTAACTGTCAGACAGGAGCTGAGAGTCAATAATGAGGTCAGAGCCAAGTCACAAAACCCAATCCAGCTGTCTAAGGCCATTCAGTGGAGGGGCAAAGAGCCTCATATATCTAAGAAGGCCTAGAAATTATCATTGCATCAGACAGCAGCAAAGTACTATTATTAGTGGGGGAAAATCATTTAAAAATAGACAAATTACGTTCACCATATCTAGTCTGGAAAAGCAGAGAAATAGATCTGAATTTTGAAAAGTCATAGGCAAAATAAATAAAATTGAATTCAACAGCTATCTAACCTAATGTGTTGCTAATTTTGTTTCCTACTTTTCTTTTCATATCGATGGATATTAACCAGACAAAAAGATCATGGTGATTTAACTTACTTTTTTCCTTGTTTGATTTTTTAAATGTTTAAAATTATTTTTAAAATTTTAATTTTATGTTTAATTGACAAATAATAATTGTATGTATTTGTGGGGTACAATGTAATGTTATGATACATATATACATGATGTATTTGTTACTTGTTTGAAACTTTTTGGTTTTTTAGTTTTAAAAAAGAAAGAAAGAATTATTCAGTAGCTTTTTACTTAAAGCATTTTTAAAGAGGTTTTAATCAGCACTGCCAGGGAATTAGGCAAAATCAAATATTGCTTCTAGGAATAACTCAGCTAGCTGCAAAAATAATTTATAAAAAATTATGTTTTGCAAAAAATATTTTACATATGTTTGTAAAAACAAGAGCTTTAATTTCTACACATTACATGAAGGTTTGACAGTTGGGGCTATACTCATTTCATTGAGTATAATGAAGGAGTCATAATAATATGTTTATTTGTCTAAACGCACTAAACTCCAAATTTAAACCTGAAGTAATTTTATCTAAATAGTTAGTTTGGGCTACCTTACTCATCAAATTAACTTGGTATTTGCCAAATTTATACCAGCTAGAAATAAACTTATGAAAAGAATAGTATTTTGTCATTAAATAAGTAATTGTTATAAGCAATCAATTGCTGATTATCCAAAAAGATGTTTGAAACCTATTGTTTATGTTTTAAAACCTATTAATGTTTTATGCTGTAAAGTCCAGATATTATAATAAACCATCACTTTCTTTGATGCCACCTACCCCCACCCTGCAGATACTTTTTAAATAAAACTGCACTATTAAAATCTTAGAAAGATCTTTTTAAATACATACATTTTTGTGTATTTTAAACTTATTTTTATTTCTGTTATGCATTTCATATCAGCAGAAATGTTAACTGCTTCTTGTTGATGCTCTCATTTTCATTTGCGTGTAGATACATGGGCAACCTTGTAACCGTATTCTCCAGGCAGCACATGCGATGGCTCTGGGACATTGGTGGAAGAAAGTCCTTTTGGATAGGCAAGTATCTGTGCTGCACTGTGGAGGGAGGCAAGGACATGAAACAAACAGGCACCACCACCCTGCTACTCCCTTCCATGGGTCAAATGATTGTGGTTTACAATGATAGGCAATGAATAGATCTAACCATTTATCTTTTAAAACTCATCTTAAACCTTTTTTGACACAATACTTGCATTTTTAGACATCTCGCCCAAAGAAGTAAATAGGGATGTGGTCAGATTGACGGGCAAGAGAATTCAATGCAATAGCATTTCTAAAAGTAAAAAATTAAAAGTTGCTGTGACTAAAGAATGGTTAAATAAATTATAGTACAGCCATATGAAGGAATATGTAAGATTTAATGCTTTTGCAAGCCATTAAATAATAAAGACATAAAAAATTGCCTTATGTTTATTTATTCATTTAACAAATATATGTTGATGCACATTATATTACATATAAAACATAAAACGTATTCTATTTATGGCAAGGTGCTAAGTGAAAATGCAGGATCCACATCCATATAAAGTATGAAATAATTTAGAATGAAAGCAATTATGCATATGGTGTATGTATAAATATAAATAAATTGTACGTATTACATATATATATATGTTCCAAATAATTAGAAATGACTTACCTCCAGTCAAGAATTATAGGCAGGCTGACTATGGTGGCTCATGCCTGTAATCCCAGGACTTTTAGAGACCAAGACTGGAGGATTGCTTGAGCCCAGGAGTTCAAGATGAGCCTGGGCAACATAGTGAGACCTTGTCTCTATGAAAAACTTAAAAAGTAGCCAGGCATGGTGGCAGCTAATAGTAGTCCCAGCTACTTGGGTGGCTGAGGTGGAAGGAGTGCTTGAAGCTAGGAAGTTGAGGCTGCAGTGAGCCGTGATTGTGCCACTGCACTCCAGCCTAGGCAACAGAGAAAGACCCTGTCTCAAATAATAATAATAATAATAATAATAATATAGGTGATTTTAATTTTATTCCCTCTTTTCTGAAGTCTTAATATTTTTCTGTAGTTTTAACAATAATAACAAATCTTTTTCTTTTGAGACAGAATCCTACTCTGTCACCCAGGCTGGAGTACAGTGGCACGATCTTGGCTCACTGCAACTTCCGCCCCCTGGGTTCAAGCAATTCTCCTCCCTCAGCCTCCTGAGTATCTGGGATTACAGGTGTCCGCTATCGTGCCTGGCTAATTTTTGTAGTTTTAGTAGAGACGGGGTTTCACCATGTTGGCCAGGCTGGTCTTGAACCCCTGACCTCAAGTGATCCACCCGCCTCAGCCTCCCAAAATGCTGGAATTATAGGCGTGAGCCACTACACCCAGCCGAATAACAAATCTTTTTAAACCACTTTAGAAACAGAATTTTCAGGGCCCATCAAAGTCAGTGTTCCCACTACTTCTCTTTAGAGGCATTGTATTTGAGGGAATCAGGATAGTTCCCTCTCTTGGCTTTTCGGTGGGTCCCTAAGTTCTGAAATGAACTGAGTATTAAGAGACAAGCTGGAAGATAAGTTTTCTCTACATCCATAATGACTCATTTCAAGGTTCTGTCCTCACAATATGCTTAGGCATAATGTCATCTAATCAATAATTCAAGGAGGGCATTCCTAACCAAAAGTATTTCATTTGATTCCACCCAAAAATACTGACTGCAAATCAGTTGGGGGAAGGTAAAATGTTACGTATCTAGGACTGTTTTCATGGTCAAATTTGATTTAGGGAATGTCGGATCATGCTGTGGCACGGGGTTCCTTTTTATTTTATTCTTTTTTATTTCTATTATGAAAGAGTGGGGGAAAGCTTCTTTAAGAAAACATTACAGAAGCTTTACAACATTAAAGTATAATTTGCAAAATTTGCTGGTGGAGGTAGAGAGACAAGTCGAGAAAATCTGCTTTTTATTGGATTTGTAGCAGATTGAAACATCTTAAGCTCCGGACTCAAAATAATACATAGTAAGCTACTTTCCAATATGAAAACCAGAATATTTAAATAATGAGGAGGAAGGACAATAGGCAAGAGAATATCTGTTTCCCTGTGATAGGAGTTCTGCATGTAGGATGATATGAATAACAATAATAGCTGCCATTTATTAAACACTTACATATGCCAAGAGCTTTACATGCATTATCTTTTTTAATCCTCAAAACAGCCCTAGATGTACTATTCTTATGCTCATTCCTTAGATGAGGAAACTAAAACTCAGAGAGGTTAAGTAACCTGCCCAAAGATGCTCATCTAGCAAGTAAGTGGTAGAGCTAGAATTGGACTGGGATTTGTTTGATGCCTCGTATCTTAGAGTATTCCAAGTTCCTATCCCTTGTTTTAGAACCTGGGCCCACATTTGCATGTGATAACTGAGCTTAGAGCAATAGTTGGATTTGATATCTAAGTATAAATGCAATAAAAGTAATTGACACGTTATTTTGGTTCACATTAGGTTTGAATGACCAAGTGCGTCCTGGCCACTGGGAGTGGATCGGTGGTGAACCTGTTGCCTTCACCAATGGGAGAAGAGGGCCCTCTCAACGCCCCAAGCTTGGAAAGAGCTGTGTTTTGGTTCAAAGACAAGGGAAATGGCAATCAAAGGACTGCAGGAGAGCCAAACCTCATAATTATGTGTGTTCCAGAAAACTCTAAATATAACAGACCCTACAGGTGGCCACCTGGAATTTGTCACCTATTTATTTACAGGATCTGTGAATATTGCTCCATAGAAAACAAATTGTTATGATTGAGTGGGTATACCTTTGTGATTCAGTCTAGTGAAAATGGAACATTTTTAATAGTGCCAGAAAGATTGTTAAATGAATATTTTTTATAAGATAAGATATAATTTTTGTGTCTCAATACCTTTTAAAATAAATGCCAGCAGTATTATAAAGTGTAAGATTTGTTTATTCCAGAAGACCCTCACCCTTACCCCACTCCAAACCTCAGGGAGCACCAGTCTCATGGTCCTTGGATTTTAAAAAAATAATTTTGTCCTATTACCTCTAATGAATTTATTCTGAAATATATATCATAGGTGCTCCTACCACTTTAGTTTGAGTGAAGCTAACTCTACTAGTTCATTAAACCAAAGTTGAACTGCAAAGTTGTCCCTTTGGAGCCCTTTAAATGTGAAATCTCAGATTAGAGGCTGTGGTGGAAAAGGAGAATTTTCTATAATGAAAAAGACTTTAGATGAAAGAATCTTGTAGGTGGAGGCTCATCTGTTCAAAGCTGTAGTTCAGGTAAGAATTCAGGGGGCCGCCTGTACTTCAGAGTTCTGTTCATCACTATTCATGAAACAGATCTCCTTTTCCAATTTGAATGTTGGCATTGTACCATCCCAAAGCTAATGATTGGGTTTCCCCAGCCTTACAGAGTCATGAGAAATTTCAAGTAACATGAGCTCTTCCTCTGTGTTTATTGTACTGACAAGCATTTCTCAAAGACATTTGGGATAAAGAGTAAATATGAATGATGGTTGACATATGGAAGAAAAATACTTCTTCCTCAGAAGTGTCCTGATGAACTGTGCTGGTGAACAGAGAAAAATAACACTGAAAACAGAGCCCCTGAAAGTCTACATTCTCGGAAAGGATTTTGAGGCAATTGTGAGCCACCCTTAAATCTTTAATATTTGCAGAAATGCCATGTTAACTAGATTCTCTAATGGAAAGGTACCTTATTAATTTATAATCTCAGCAGAGTGGAACGTTTTTGTAACAATGAAGTATATTACAGCCTTACCAGAGCTCCCTTCTGAAATCAAGGTTTAAGAGTTATAGGAAATTAGAACTTTATGTCTGAAACATTTATTTAAAGTTTTTCTCTTTTCATAATCACTGAGAAATATGGTTGTGCAAAATGTTACTTGCTCTATGAGCACCAATGTAACTTCAGAATCAAAAGGGGGTTATCAAGTAGACTAGAGCTCTGGTGCTGGTTTTATTATAAAAATACCTTGAGTGTTATAGACGCTAAAATTGCTTGGAGAAAGTCAGTTAAGTTTCTGGATATAAAAACATGGCAAGCTTATTTCAGTTCATTTATCAAGGTTGTAATTAATAGAAAAATTTACAAAGCAAGATTGGAATATGATCCAGACATTCTGCCTATTTCTTAAATCTCAAGTAGTGTCCTTACTTGAGATGTCACAGGTGGGCTCCAGATTGGCATAATGTACAGGTTCTCTGTGAGACACAAGCAGTTTCTGGCATTTAACCAAAAGATGCCACACCTATCCTCTTACCAGCTCCAGTCAAATTCCTTCTGGTCCACAGGCTTCTTGCGGTATGGAAATGTGAGATTTGGGCCAAAGAAAAAATAGTTGTTTACCTAAAGGGTTAAGTCCTAGGAAGGAAGTAGAAGTTTGGGAAATCAGTGATTCAAAGGCCACTCCTTCCACTGGAACTCTAAAACTATATAAACCATCTAAAACTGGAAATCTAGAACTATGTCAACTATGTAGAACCTTGTCAGCATGGCAGATTTATTATACATTTCTGCAATGTAAATGATAAATGATACTGAACTAATTGCAAATGTTAGCATAAAGAGTGAGTGTTTTGATTTTTATAACAATTAGAAATGCTACAAGAATATTTTAAAATATTCCTGATCATGAAAGCATTAATCAAGTTGGAAAATCCAAGTCATTTTAAGAAGATAAAAATAGAAATTCAGGCAAGTTTAGGTGATGGGTGGTATTCATCACAACCTTCATTTTATTCTTACAATTGAACTTTGACTCAGGGGGAAAAGAAGTAAATGATTGTCAAGGTTCCCTCTGCCTTAACTGGTAGTTTCTAATGGGAGTGGGAAGGAAGGAAATGGAGTAATGGATAGAATGGGAATGAGAGATTACAGGAGAGAGAGATGAGCAGGGTTGAACAGGAGAGGATGGGAACTGATGGTAGCTAGGAAGGAAAGCAGCAAGAAGTACCTGAATGTACCCAGCTCTTCTCTGCAGACTTCAGTACCACCTCAGGAAAAGGCCCACTCTATCCAGGGGCATCAGTCCAGCTTAAGAGTGTCTAGCTTTTCAGAATCTTCTGATTGTTTGGTCTTTAACAAAAACATAGCATCTATTTGCTAAATATAAACAAGAAACATATGATAATCATTTCATCTCCTTCCAAGAAGTGGTGAAAATGAACCAGGTGACATTAATTTGATTTCTGTTTTTGTTTATTTTTAATACAACCAAAAAGATATGCACATATTTTAATTTACATTATGGTTCTGTATAATTTAAACCATAAACTGGTGCTGAGTAATTTCTGCAACAAAGCAGCATATTAAATGTACTGCATCTAGTGTTGTATCAAAATTAATAAACTTGTTTTAAGTTCTGAGACATTTTCCATTAACTTTTAACATTTTATCTTATTTTTGGGGACACGTGAGTTTTAGATTTTAGTGATTCTATTTAGCAAGGGATGGAGGAGAAAAGTCAACATGTTTTTTATCTTTACTGGTCGGACCAGCCTTTCATTGTATGGCTTCCTTGTATCCATACATCCAACTACCATTCATTTGACAAATATTGAACAAGGCATGCCAACCATGCAACTGACATTGTTCCAGATACTGGAGATATTGTAGGGAATAAGATAAAAAATAGAAGTATAAAAAGATAGTGCATGTATGCAAATTTATAATAGCTTTTTATGCCTCAAGCTTTTTATCAGGAAGGAAGTCTCAGTGGAAATCAGTGATTACATCATCCCTTTTCCTAATCGAAGGGAAACACACAGATACAAACAGCTCAGGCCGAATTTTGTTATATTTTTCTTGATTAAGACACTGATATTAACTTCCTAACTTTTAATCAGGTCAAAGTGTTATTGATAGCAGCTGTCCCAAATTTTCTGTCTCTACAATCAAGTTAGGAACTAAAGTTTTTATATCTAGTTAATTGACGTTTTAGCAATTACTTTTTCCCAAATGATGAGTACATGTCTCTGTATCTTAGGGATTCCTGGAGTAACAGAAATTAAAGAGAGATACCTTTGATATCATCTTACTTAATACTCCTATGTTACGACAGAGAAAGTTACTGTGTGAAGAAAGCAGCACTAGAACTGAGGTCTTCCACATTTTAGGCTGAATCTCTTCTAATTATTCCACATATCTATTAGCATTCTGAGCAGGTGGTTTTATTATATTCAAGTAAAATATACTCATCTTTGAATGATGAGTATAATAAAATTCACTATATACTTGAAAACACTATCATAAGCGAAAGGCAGACACAAAGGGTCACATATTTTGTGATTCCATTTATATGAAATATTCGGAATAGACAAATCTATAAAGACAGAAAATTAGTGATTTCCAGTTGGGGGAAGGAGGATTGGGACTAACTGCCAACAGGTACAGGGTTTCTTTTTGAGATGATGGAAATATTCTGGAATTATAATAGTGGTAGTGGTAATTGTTGCAGAAACAGTGGATATACTAAAAACCACTGAAGTATACTGTTTTAAATGGTAAAATGTATGTTATATGAAGTATATCTCAATAAAAATGTGATTAAAATCACCATATAAAATTTATTTTAAAAAGCTATAAATGGGTTGATGTAGCTATGTGTTTCTCTTGCTCATCCAAGATACATTACTCAGTCTTTGCCCCATGTCTCACCCGGGTTTTTGTTTATTTGTTTATATAGTTAGTTAAAGGGAACAAAATGCTGATTTGACATATCTTAAATGTATAGTACTGTTTTATTGATCTTCCTCTCCTTTCTCTCCATCAATCACGGGGGGACTATTACTTATGGCAAAGTGTGTCTGGATGTCTGTAATGTGCAGAACACCATGATTTTCTCAAAATTAATTTTACAAGCCTTTAGAACAGGATTGTGCAGGAAATGAATATACTATCCTCATAACTTACACACTTAACTTCATTTTGAGCAGTTTTTATAGGTCTTATATTCTGTTAGGCAATAAAGTTTAGTTTATCTTAAGACAGAAAGGAACAAAAATCAACCAACACTTCCATTAAAGGCCTCAAGGTAACCCGCAACACTTTTTCCAAGCAATGACGTGTGAGTTCACCTTTTGCTTCTGTCCCCATGTGTATTTTTGCTTTCCAAAAGCAATCAATCTCAACTTATCCTACAGAAAAAAAAAAAAAAAGTTCAAATTCAACTATATGCTGCCTACAAGGAACGTACTTTAAATATAAATAAACACATTAAAAGTAAAAGAATGGAAAAAGATATACTAAAACTAGTCAAAAGAAAGCTGGAGTGGATAGATAGTGGATAGATTAATATCAGACACAGTAGATTTTAGAGCAAAGAATATTTCCAAAATAAAGAAGCTTATTTCATAACATTAGTGGGTCAATAGGTCAGTACATCAAGAGAACATAATAATTCTAAACATTTATGTACTAATAAAGTTTTGTTTGTTTGTATGTTTGTTTGTTGTTTGTTTTTCTGAGATGGAGTTTTGCTCTTGTTGCCCCTGGCTGGAGTGCAGTGGTGTGGTCTTGGCTCACTGCAACTTCTGCTTCTTGGGTTCAAGCAATTCTTCTGCCTCAGCCCCCTGAGTAGCTGGGATTACAGGCACCCACCACCATACCCAGCTAATTTTTGTATTTTTAGAAGAAACAGAGTTTCAACATGTTGGCCAGGCTGTGAACTCCTAAACTCAGGTAAGCTGCCCACCTTGTCCTCCTAAAGTGCTGGGATTACAGGCATGAGCCACTGTGCCTGGCCTACTAATAACAAAGTTTTAAAATGCATGAAGCAAAATGTGGTAGAACTTCGAAGAGAAATAGATAAATCTATATTTACTGTCAGAAATGTCAATACCTCTTTCTCAATAATTGATGGAATAAGTAGAAAATCAGTGAGCATATAGAAGCATGGACACTATTAACAAAGTTAACTTAATTGAAATTTATGGAATATTCTATCCAACAACAGCAGAATGTACATTCTTTTCAAGTGCATGTGACATATTTACTAGGCAGACCATATTCTGGGACATAAAATAAGTCTCCATAAATTTTAAAGGATTCAAGTCATACAAAATATGTTTTTTGACTACAATGGAATAGTATTCACCACACTTGGAATAGGGTGACAACTTCAAGCAGTGCTTGTTCTCACCAGTAACCAACCCCAGCAGGAAGGAGGAGCTGGGGGTGGGAGAATTAGGGCTTTAAGTTGCCATATCACAAGTGAGAACTTTCCTGTATGCTAGGACATTTGTGTTCACCATGTGTTTTCAGTTCTCAGAGGAATCCAGATGACTAAGGGAGTCCTTTCTAAAACCCCAGGACGTCTTGCTTTCAGATGTGATCAATGATATACAAATCTCCTTCTAAAGAGAGATAAATTAGGGAATAGTTTTTCACATGACAGAAAGGATGATCCTATTTGCTTTGTTAATGGATTGGACTTGGGTGATAGTTATTTTCTATCACCCAAAGAGCATAGCTCCTCCATGGAGCCATATTTTCAAAATTTCCTTTTACATTCAGCATTGAAAGAACACATTTGTTGCATATATTGAGGAGGACTATTTGCAAATCATGCCCCAAATCAACACTTGAAAGTCTAAGTGGTGCTCATCAGAGAGGAAGGTGGTTCAGTGTGTGTGGGAGTCAGCAAGGATTCAGGGCAGAAGCTACCCAGAATGACCCAGCAGGGATTGGCTCCCAGTAAATTATTTTCTTTCTTACAGATTTCCTACCCAGTAGAATCACTGAGGTCATTTGAGTGACTAAACACAAATAACAGGCTTCTTAAGAGTTTCAGATTTGAACCAAGTCGAACTTTTGCAAATGTGACTAAGGCCTGCCAGCTTGATGGCAAACCTGGGCCCAGCATCAGGTACCAACAGAAGGCAAACCCTGACTGGAAAGTTGTGCTTTGCTTTTCATTTTATTGTCACAATTTTTCACAGTTTGCCTCATGCCACCTTGTTACTTAATTCCCACACCTCGGAGGAAAAATGTGTAATCTTTTAATATTTATGTTACTTACTTAAGATACTTAAGATTATGTTTCTGCCTAGGTGTTGCCAAGATAGTCAAGCCAACTCTTGTTTATAGAGGGTAGAAAATATAAATCTGTCTAAACTCTTTCACGAAATGAAGGTCTTAATATTTCCAAAGAGTTGAATTTGGTACTACTCTTGGAGAGCCTTAGAGAAGCGTTGTCAATACAAGGCGTCATTGTTTTAGGTTTCCTATCCATGACTTGCTTTTTTCCCCAACTTTCCTCTCTTTTGGCAACTTCTCCTCACATTCTGTCCTACATTTGGCCCTGAGTCAGTTGAAAGCTTTGCAAGTTGATTTTCCATTCCCATCTGAATTTTAGCTTAGCTGTGGAACTGTTTTCCATGTGTTTTTAATCATTTGTCCATGTGTTATGAGCTTATAGGGACAATATGGTTCCCCCAAGCTGCCTGCATTGTATAAGCAGAAACTGGCAAGGTGGCCAGTGGGGGAACAGTTTTCAGACAGATGCCCCCTACACTCATTTCTGTTGGTGATACACCACCCCCATGCTCCAACTGGAGTAAAACAATTTACAAGCTGCATAAAGTTACCCAACAGACATATAGTCCTCTGGCATGAATTACCTTTTTAGGAGTGTGATTATCCTTTAGGGGAGACATGCCTAGGAAGTGTGGCTGGTGTGTCAATGTTCAAAGGCCTGCTCTGAGACTGTTGCCAGGCTGGGAAATGAAGAATGGTTTAGTCCCAGATTCCATGGAACTTTGATTTTAAAATAGAATCTAAACACAGAGAATTAAGGATAAGTTCTCCAGGACAAAGAGATTCTTCTTAGAAAGTAAAACACAACAAGGGCCTATGTCAGAAGTTTCCTTTCACGTTTTTATTGGACTCAGTATGTTGAAACAAACATTCATTCACCTACTAAAGGTAGACTGAAGGACCAGGAATGGAAAAACAACAGAAAAATGCATTAAACAAAATCCCTTTTCTCAAAGTTGCTGACAGTGTGGTCTCCAGCAAACATAATCCCTGCCCTTGAAGATCCTCGCTTCCTGGGTAAAAAGACATGCATGTACCCAAATTAAGACAAGCCCAAGGAGTCCCTGAATGGCCGAATCAAGAAGGAACTTGGCTTTTCAGAGTCCCAAATAAATCTCAGTATCATAGAGGAGATGCCTCCCTTGTAAATCCGGAAGTGGATGTGAGAAAGTAGAGGTTGGGTTGGGACAAAGTTTCCCAATATTTGACTGGCAAAGGCAGAAGACAACACTGAAAACTTCTATGGAATCAAGAAAATTTGAAATGATCAAACATTATATAAAAGCATCCAGTAGAGTGCAAAAGTTTGACAATTCAGGGTAGACTACAGAGTAAAGTTGGTTGGAAAGGATGTGATTCCAAGAGCAGAGTGGAAAGGAGAAATGAACTGGTGTGGTTTGATGGTCAAATGTGAGGAGACCCACGTATATGATAGCTCCTATCTTTCTCTGCAGAAAAGGGGCATTTATTGAAAACGATGAAAGAGGCAGAGCAGTCAAAGGTTTAAGATAGTTAGAGAAGGCTTTCACTAACCTACATGGAAAATGCAAAGCAAGTTGAACAGAGGAATGAGAAAGATTGCTGAGCAGAGTTAAGGGTTCCATTGAGACAGAAGGAAATTTGTGTAGAATCTATTTTTGCCCATTTGTCTGTGTCTCTGAAAGCAGCATTCCCTATGCCAGGTGTGGGTCCAGGGAAGATGAACAGCTGGGTGTTTTCAAGGTTGGACTTTTTGTTGTTGTTTTTGTTTTGAGACAGAGTCTCACCTTGTCACACAGGCTGGAGTGCAGTGGCACAATCTCAGCTCACTGCAGCTTCTGCCTCCTGGGCTCAAGTGATTCTCATGCCTCACCCTCCCAAGTGGCTGGGATTACAGGCGTGAGCCACCATGCCAAGCCCCAGTGTTGGACTTTTATTAGATGGGTGTGAAAGAATAAAAAAGGGACTAGGGAGTTGGAAATATGGAAAAGGTTTGGAGATGGACCATGGAATTAACTGGATAGGGAAGAAAATGAAGACAAAGAATTTATATATGTTAATCAATTAATTACATAATTCATTTATTATTAAATGAATATTTTAGGACATTTATTATGTGAAGGGCTGTGCTAGAGCCTGAGCTGATGACTAAAAAGACCCTACTTTTATAGACTTTAAAATCTGAAGTGGAGACAGATGTTAAACAAATGTTCAGTCAAAAATTATTTCATGACAATGGAGGTAGTACTATGACAGAGATAAAGTAGGGGACAGATGCTGTAGGAACTGAAACAACAAAATGTTGTTATGAGAGAGTGGAATGTGAGTTCACAGTTTAGAGGTAGAGCTGTTCTTGGTAGTAATGGGTCAGAATGTAATGGGGGTAGGGAGGCCAATTGGCATGAGTAGTCAGATTTCAGCCAGGGTATCGAAAGGGACTTCCATGGGATACTGATGGAATGCTAATGGTCAAACCCAACCACATGGACACTGAAGTCACCCAGGATGATAGTAAGATTCAGGGTGAAAAGAAAGACCGTGGACTAAATGAGGAAGACAGGGCAAGTAATATTGCTTCTACAGACATTCAGGGACATAAAGTTAAGTGCCTGATGTCATAGAGTTTATGAGCTGTAATGCAGATCGAGGAATCAGATCTAGATTTTTTGGCCTCGAGTCCAGAGATACCTTCACTGACATTACTGAGCTCTGAGATAACCTTTCTACAGAAGGAAAAACAGACAAGGTAAATTTTAAAGATGAGGAAGAAGGAGCAGGATAGAGATGTTGCATCAGTGACTACATCCTGAACTGGCTATAAGTATAGGAACAGGTGTTGGGGATACATGGACAGGTAGGAAGATGGGGCACATGGTGAGGGACAGCTCAGGCTGCCTTGACCTAATTCTCAGATTTGCAGGGGCTCTCTCTGCAGTCTTGGTAGGTAGCTGATTAGACACATGCAGGTATTGTCCGTGACTTGTGCACAGTACTAGATACATCTTCAGATGCAAAAAACAAAATACCCAAAATACATCAAACTACTTCTCAATGGTGTTGGGGGCTGTTTTGAACAGAGGGCAGTGACATCACTGAAACTACAAACAGAATAATCTAATCTTTAAAAGACAATCTAAGCATCAGTACCATGAAGTGGAAATGGGGATTTTTTTTTTGTCGGCAGTTACACCATTTGATATTTGTCCTTTTCCACTGGTCACACATTTTGGTATCTTTGGATGACAGTTTTAAAAGATTGAATAAAGAAACTGATAACAATGGTTCTCTCCATGGCAAAGACAGGCAGCCTGGGGTGTGGTCAGAGGAGGATCAACCTTTCATTGTGTATTTTTTTGTGTGTGTTATTTGAATTTTGTTACTATGCGTATTTATTACTTACTCAAAAATAAGAGAAATGTACTGCACCATGTCTACAGTGCTTCCTTGAATTCAACAAATATTTATTATTGAATAAAATTAGCAGAAATAAAGCATACAGTTCACTACGTCTTTGGGATTTGGATCTACCTGAAAGTCCCTGATTAGTACAGGAATGATGCTTGCTTAAATTTTCTAAATGTTCTTTCTTTTTTTTTTTTTTTAAGATGAAGTCTCCCTTTGTCACCCAGGTTAGAGTGCGGTGGCATGATCTCGGCTTACTACAACCTCCGCTTCCCAAGTTCAAGCGATTCTCCTGCCTCAGGCTCCAGAGTAGCTGGGATTACAGGCGCCCGCCACTATGCCCAGGTAAGTTTTGTATTTTTAGTAGAGTCAGGATTTCACCATGTTGGCCAGGCTGGTCTCGAACTCTTGACCTCAGGTGATCCACCCACCTTGGCCTCCCAAAGCGCTGGGATTACAGGCATGAGCCACCACACCTGGCCTAAATTTTCCTTGTCCCTATCGATTGCAAAATCCACTAGACCTGAACCTGAGCAAAGACACTCTCACCACTTATCTCCAGTTCCTAGAACAGAGCTGGCACTCAGGTATGCGCTGTAAGAATGAAAGAATTAGTCCAGTTAAAGGAGCAGCTTTAGGGAATGGGGTTCTTCCTTACGTGTCTTCTCAACGGAAAGGGGAGGAGAAAGTCTACATTTTGAATAGTTAACTAAATTGTTTATTAAAAGGTTTAAGGGGAAATCATATATCCTAATTTTCCCTTTTCCTTGTTCCTTGGAAAAGAAAAAAGGTTCTGTTTTCTTCTGAGTTAAAAATATATATATATTGCTATTGTGTTTTGAAAAGAGGTAGTGATGAGGCAGTGGCATGCTCCCCAGTCAGTTTTCTCCCCTGAATCCTTCAACCCAAACGTCCTTTTCCAGCAATCAGTTGTCCGGTTTAACTCTAATGTCCACCCCCCACCTCAACACTGCCTCTCACCTTTTGTTGATTTAAGACGGGTTTTCAGGGAAGAACGTAGTCTCTCTGTTCGCCCTTGGAGAGCACTGGGCTTCTTTTTAAGTGTCTTCTGAGAGTCTGTAAGAGGGACAGAAAATGTAGCTGTTGCTGTCCTCTCCTAGGCACACTGGGGAGCTCTGAAAAGGAGACAAACCACCTCAACATGTCTTAAGCGGCTGGGCCTCTTTTCTTGTCGATTTTGTAAAAGTGTCACCAGCATATGAAAACATTTTTTATGTAGGTATCTTCTTGAGGTCCTTCAGAGTTCCTGAAGACATCTTAGTGCCTAAGAAACCCAAGTCAAGTTGAAAACAGCCAGATTATGCTGAAAGCCTGAACTGTAAATGGAAATGAATGGATTTGGGGATTGGCCCCTCTGGTTCTCATGCATGTCTAGGGTTGTTCCAGGAAGTAGACTTAGCAGGCTTGGGCTCCCTTCATTGTGGCATTTGGTACTAAGTGCGCTAGTAATTGGTGATGCTGTCTCCTCATGAAAGCTTCCTACTGTGTCTGGAGACCTTCTCCAGACCTACTTCCATTTCCATTAGGTTCATCCAAATTGAGAGGTAACTAGATGCCTGTATCAACTGAAGACCAAACAAAGGCAGTGTATTTTTGCTAAAAGCTATAAAATACTGGCTTACGTTCTTAAGAGATTTTAATGTATTACATTATACATATATTACATGTTATACATACATAATTATACACACATAGTGTATCAACAGCTTTAGAATTGGTGAATGGACACGGTGGTGAAAGGCGATAGTCATTGCCTTTAGCTGAAAAAGACAGAGGTTGGAGATAGGCTTATGTTTCATGGTTCTCATTATAGCAGGCTTAGCTTTGCTAGATTTACTTTTCAGGGATAGTATTTACTAATGGGGGTAGGGAGAACATTTCAAGATATTTGCACATGTTCTCAAAAGAAGTGACAAAACAGCAAAAGGATATCCTCTGTGAGTGATTTTTAAATGGCACTTATAAGCCCCAAATTAGGATCAGTGGAAGGGAAGTTTAGGACTAAAGGAAAGTGAAAAATGGATAACTGACATCCCTATGGATGATGTTTATGCAATAAAGTTAGATGATGCATAATAAATGCCACCAGACTATCTAACCTACTTGAGGGCAGTGACAAAGTTTTACTCATTTTTCAATTATCTACCAGTATCTAATATGATTCTTGACACACAAAGTGAGTCTTCTACAAATTTCAGTTCAACGGAAATTACTCAACTGTATGTTATGTTCAGTAATTCCAGAGCCAAGCAAACTGAGACCTGAGATAGAATTTCTGAGATAGTCTTTAGTTTTGGGAAATAGTAGATCCTCTGATTGATAACAATGGAATTTCAGGTTACTGAAAAGTAACATTTAAAAGGATTCGGAGGCCGGGCGCGGTGGCTCAAGCCTGTAATCCCAGCACTTTGGGAGGCCGAGACGGGCGGATCACGAGGTCGGGAGATCGAGACCATCCTGGCTAACACGGTGAAACCCCGTCTCTACTAAAAATACAAAAACTAGCCGGGCGAGGTGGCGGGCGCCTGTAGTCCCAGCTACTCCGGAGGCTGAGGCAGGAGAATGGCGTAAAACCGGGAGGCGGAGCTTGCAGTGAGCCGAGATCCGGCCACTGCACTCCAGTCCCCGCGACAGAGCGAGACTCCGCCTCAAAAAAAAAATAAAAAAATAAAATAAAAGGATTCGGGAAAGGTATCGTAGCTGGCTTCCATACCATATTTACACCAGGAGGCCTAGTGACTGGTTCTGGAAAGCATATTGCATTGGATGGCTGAGGGGAATTAAGAAATTCAAATAGCAGTCAATTAAAAAAACAAAGATGTTGACATAGCACGGTGGCTCACACCTGTAATCCCAGCACTTTGGGAGGCAGAGACAAGAGGATGGCTTGAGGCCGAGAGTTTCAGAACAGCTTGGGCAACATAGTGAGGCTCTGTTTCAACAACAACACAGAATTGTAAATGGCCAGATGTGGTGGTGTGCCTGTAGTCCCAACTACTCAGGAGGCTTGCGTGAGCCCAGGAGTTTGAGGTTACAGAGTGCTATGATTGCACCACTGCACTCCAGACTGGGCAACAGAGCAGAACCCTTTTTCTAAAATAAAAAAAGCAATGGCAAAATACAAATGCTCATTTATTCTATATCAACAGCACCTTTCATTAATACTAGCACATGTTCCAAAGATATTTGGTACAAGTACAATATGTTTCCACTCATGGCATTCTGGTAAAGTGATGGTCCATGTTAAAAATAGCTCATTATCATGGGTAAAGGGACTTACTTAAGGCTTTATTTCATAAAAAGCAGGCATGGCTATCAAGAAGAACAGAAATGCCTGGAAAACAGATTCCAATGGGTCACTTCTTGGAAAGAAAGCTTAATCAGTATTGACAAAAAAGGGGGAACATGTGCCAGGACTATTTGTGTTACTGAAAGCAAGGCATATAGTGATTGAGTTAAAAGGGGAGAAATAAAAACAGATATTGCATTGCTTCCCAGTGGAAATACTGTTTGAATCATGTGGTAGGCTGATTGGACTCTATTCTGGGGTTTCAGTTTTATGGACACGTTTCTTTTTTGTATCCTAAGCTGATTCATGATAGTTTTGAATGATAGTTATTTTTAAAAATTTCCTTTGATCCCTGAAGACTCTTACTTGTCTCAATCTTTCTTTAGCCTGACCATCAATTAGTGTAAAACAACGGGAGATCATGTGGATTCAATAAGGTAAGAAACTGACTAGCCAGCTTCATGCCCAAAGTTATCAACCCTGGTTCTTAGAATCCACGTTCTCATGTCTGGCTCTTTGTTTAAAAGAAAAATAAAATCAATAGGATGGCTGGAGGGAGACATTTCCCCAACCTCATTGAAGACTGATGAGCTGTCAGTCTATTACGTGGTATCCTGTTGAGAAACATGTGAACAATTGGAAGAGTTTATCTGATGACTGACCAGTTGTGAAATTTAGCACCCAGTAATTGATTCTTAATGTGAGAGGATTAACTTGGGAATTGTGAGTTTCTACGTGTGGAAAGGAAAACGTATTCCCTTTACTCAGTTACCATGCAAAAATCAATAACCCCAATTCACATGTAAGTAAAAAGCAGTACGTCTGTTGCTCAAAAAAATTAACATCCTTCTAGCTCTTCCTTTCTTCTCCTTATAATTTTGATATACTTCTTTGTGTGTGTGTGTGTGTGTAGCCTTCCTAAAGGCCTGGGCTTTTTCTAAATGTATGCCTTTAATTTTTATCCAATATACTTCTCTCACAGCAACATATCTTGTCTATTCTATTCCAGCACAATGCAGATGCACAGCAAATGTGAGCTGACTCTAGTCCTTCTTCTGACAACAGCCATGGGAAATTTAGGCAAAGAATGTGTTGTCTTTGCTAATACTGCTCTTTAAGCCTCAGACATAGCTAAACTCTCATCTAATTACCCCCTGGGTCCCAGGCTTTCACTGGGGCCTTTTAAAATACACAAAACCAAAGTGACAGCAGGAGGCTGTTAGCACTACACAATTCAAGCAAACAATAAATGTGTTTACTCTGCCTGGCTACTGACCACCTGCCTTCCCATCCCACCAGGCAGGTATCTATATATAAGATTTCCTTTTTCCCAGTCCTGCAGAGAATGAGCCTCTCCTTTGGGCCTCATCATTCACAAAAGAAGCTTGGGCCCCTGACAGCATGCATCTCCTCTTATTGCAGCTGCTAGTACTCCTGCCTCTAGGAAAGGCCACACGGCACCAGGATGGCCGCCAGAATCAGAGTTCTCTTTCCCCTGCACTCCTGCCAAGGAATCAAAGAGAGCTCCCCACAGGCAACTATGAAGAAGCTGAGGAGAAGCCAGATCTGTTTGTCGCAGTGCCACACCTTGTAGGCACCAGCCCTGCAGGGGAAGGCCAGAGGCAGAGAGAGAAGATGCTGTCCAGATTTGGCAGGTTCTGGAAGAAGCCTGAGAGAGAAATGCGTCCATCCAGGGACTCAGATAGTGAGCACTTCCCACCTGGGACCCAGTCCCTCATCCAGCCGATAGACGGGATGAAAATGGAGAAATCTCCTCTTCGGGAAGAAGCCAAGAAATTCTGGCACCACTTCATGTTCAGAAAAAGTCCGGCTTCTCAGGGGGTCATCTTGCCCATCAAAAGCCATGAAGTACATTGGGAGACCTGCAGGACAGTGCCTTTCAGCCAGGTATGTGTTCTGTGGGGAGAGCAGGTAAGGGTTTGTAGGTGGTAGTGGACAGCTGGGATGGATGGAGAGTAAGGGAAAAGGCTGTTGGGAGCCTGACTCGAGCTTAACTACAGATTTGGTCCTTAGGCATTCATCATAGGATTTGGCAAAGGTTAAGTTTCCTTCTGACCTTTCCATTTTTTCTTGGCATTCTGGAAATGCTGCAAGAATGATATGATGATACTGTCAATATCAGTAATCATTCACTTTGAAGACACAGAGATTTGTTTTATTCATTTATTTTTGCATTGGAGGTGATCTACTCAGAGATATGAGTCAGACTGTACCCTCAGGAAACTGAGAATTTAGAGTAATCACCAGAATTCCTCTGTAGCTATCTTTCTGCACTCTATTAATATGTGGATGAGCAGGTCAACTCCATTTGTTGATAAGGTGGGGTGCATTGGACTCCTCCCCAAACACTCTCATATCCATTTACAATGGTCTTAATCCCTATATTCCGTACTTAACTACTTTATAGGTTTATGAGGGGCTTCTTTAATGGCTTACTAAAGCTATCCCACAACCTCAAAGTATGTTGAGGTTCTCAGGCAAAAGTTGTCATATCATTTCTAGTATTATGATAGCAAAAAAGTGATTTCATTTAACTTATTTTCTCATATGAGCTTTTAAAAAAATCAATCTTGATGTGAGATTATATCTCCTCCCCTGAGATTATTTCTCCTGATTCATATTGTGTTGACTGATTTGTAGTTATTATGATCAATTCCACGCTATTAAGACAAAGGGGCACCCTACTGTCTACTTCCTCTGGTTCTGGCAATACCTACATTCCAAATGTTAAATTAAAACTGAGAACTTGCATTAGGTCCTTAAACATGAAGACATTGAACCAAAAACAATGCAGGGTAGAGTAAAATTTTATAGTCAAGTAATGCTACCCAACTAAGCAAGCAGTAGAATAGGGCAATTGACTGTGCAAGGCAGTTAAGTATTCTGCCTGAAAAGGCAAGGATATGTAGCAATGACAAGTCAATTATCAAATCATAATGACTACTCTGTTGGCCATGTGCAATTAGAAAATTACTCCTAAGAATCAGGCAATCAAATTTCCTTTGAAATTCTTCTTTTGAATTCTATTGCTAATTAGATTAAAATTAAGACGTTTGACTTTTACATATTTTGAAAGGCACATAAAGCTAGGTGCTTGGAGTTATGAGAGGTACAGGTGAGGTAATGCACAATGATTTGCAGGCATACACATTGTAACTCTGCTTGCATACAACTTCATAGACTTGAACGTACTACAGGTCTTGCAGAATAGGATAGAATTAAACCCATAGTGTTCTGATCTATTCTACGATCAATTTAACAAATACGTATTGGGAGTCTACTATGCACAAAGCACTGTGAGGAATAAAAAGGCAAGGCACATTACTTATGTAAGATAATTACCATTAGAATTTTTCAATTGCTCACATCCAATTAGACAAAATTTCTTAAAGTCTGGCACTAATAGCATAGAGTAAAATATTTTATGTTAACTTAGGGATTCCCTAAAGGCTATTTAATAATTTCCTCAATAAAGAAAGTTTAATTGAGGTGGTTCTATGCCCTTATAGATACCATCACTTGCATATTGCAAATTATATCCAAAATTGGAAAGCTTTGAAATTTTTAGTGTATATCGTCCTCAGATTTACAGTCCCTAGCTTCTGCATTATGTGTGTTAAAGAAATAATTCAAAATAACGTAATGGAAATGTGTTTGCTTTTTAGACTATAACCCACGAAGGCTGTGAAAAAGTAGTTGTTCAGAACAACCTTTGCTTTGGGAAATGCGGGTCTGTTCATTTTCCCGGAGCTGAGCAGCACTCCCATACCTTCTGCTCTCACTGTTTGCCTGCCAAGTTCACCACGATGCACTTGCCACTGAACTGCACTGAAGTGTCCTCTGTGATCAAGGTGGTGATGCTGGTGGAGGAGTGCCAGTGCAAGGTGAAGACGGAGCATGAAGATGGACACTTCCTACATGCCGGCTCCCAGGATTCCTTTATCCCAGGAGTTTCGACTTAAAGAGCTATCCCACTATTACCTTTGAAAAGCAAAACCACACAGCAAAGATGCTGATTATTCAGTCTGAAAATGTTAAGTGGGTACGTAACATTTTCAGGGAAAGGTGACTTGAAAAGTAGTTTTAAGATAGAACGATAGAGGAAATGATATTAGTCTAGTTATTGGTACATGTTTGGGACCTTGTCTCAGCTCTGCCACTAACTGGCCGTAGAATGTTAAGTTATAAAACCTTTCTCCATCTAAAGATTTTCATCTATAAATGAGGGACCCAACCTAGATGATAGCTAAAATCCTTTCCACTACTAATATTCCGTGATGTATTTTCTCCAAGTTTGGGTAAAAACCCTCCCTCTAAAGAAGGAAAAGAAATAAGTGAGACCATAAAAATGGGCTTCTTTAATAGTGTGTCAAATCACCAGCAAGCAAACAAGCAAGATAGAGAGGGAGGAAGGAAGGAAGGAAGAAGGAAGGAAGGAAGGAAGGAAGGAAGGAAGGAAGGAAGGAAGGAAGGAAGGAAGGAAAGAAGGAAGGAAGGAAGGAAGGAAGGAAAGAAGGAAGGAAGGGAGGGAGGGTAGGTGAAGTATTTGTAGGAAAGATTCTCATACTTGTAGTTACTTTTGCAATCCAAGCAGTGTTTTACTTGACTTCTATCAGATGATTAAGTCTTTCCACAGATGTAAGGAGTAATTTGCTTGGTTGCCTCCTTTTTAACAATACTCCTCATATAAAGTACTTAATGTCAGGTGTCTGACTTTGAAGAAGGAATAGTGATGTTACTTTTAGTAGTTTATATAGGGAAGAGGAACAATCACTGGTAGCCAAACAAGTACCTATATTATGAGGAAGGAAAAATACATGACCACTACCAGGTTTAAAGATCAATCCAGAGATGCTAATGAAAGTAACCCCCAAGAATTCAATCTTAAGGCGAAATTATTTACTCACATGCATTTTGAGTTAGGGAGTAAGGTTTCTATATTTGAATGACTGTTTTTTGCTATTTAATACAACTTTGTACTATAAATTTTATTCAGCAAATGCCAAAATTACAGGTTCTGAAAATATTCTGGATATTTTAATGCATTAAATTTTAGTATACAAAGCATTCTGAAAAATGTTCTTATATTTTTCCCTTATTTGTTTCATCTCATAATTTAAAGGTACTATCAGGAGATTACCTAACTCGAAGCATTTCTGGAATATCTTCATAGACTTATGACACTGGTCCAAGGGTTTCTTCTGATCTGTAAGCAGCCTTCTGGTTAAGTCTCTCAATCACCTCTCTCCTGCCTGTATTAATTTTTACACATATATGGTACAGAACTGCCTTTTCCCAGTCAGACTACTTTTTCTAGACTAGTTATTCAAATTTTTATTTTTAAAAATTATTTTAATAATTAAGTTTCTTTTACTTTTAGTGCACACACATTTCCCAGAATAACTGTTGTTTTAAATAAATCAATTTATATTTTAATTCTATTCCTCTTTAATCACACCATCTAACATGACATTCCAAAGATGCAAAGGCATTTATATTTAGTGTATATTATGCAATACATCAACATGAATATGAGTTACACAGATACACATATGGCATTTACATTGGAATATATTATTATACCCTTTGGTGGTCAAAGGCAACCTAGTTGGCCAAGATATGGTCATAAGGATAAAATTGTTAAGCATTAATGATATCTCAGCTGGTCAATATATTTTGGTGCCAAAAGCTATCAAACAGCTGTCATGATTGCAATTGCCTAACCCTGATTATGAAAACCCATCTCTGCCAGTTGGACTGTCCTTCTCCTCCTTACATACTTGTAAATCCCTTTCATCCATCCTTGCAAATAGACTCTCAAGCCCAAACCCCAAACAATTATCTGTTTTGTTCAAATTTTGGTCTGCCCTTCCCTTGCATGTAAATTCTAGATGGGATAGTTGATAGTGGTATCAAACCTTACATTTATAGAATAATTGCATGAAACTCAACGAAATTGCTCATATTCAATCATTTTTACTTACAAAAAAGGTAGTTTACAATGGTTGAACATAATATGTAGAAGCATAAGAAACCAAGAGGAAAAACACAAATACTGAACATTTAATAAGTGCCAGATACCGTGCTGTCTTTTACAAAAAGTAAACAATTTAATCCTCACAAAAATTATATAAAGTAGGTAATCACTGTATTTTACGGGTAAGAAAAGCAAGCCTTTAAAAGTTTCAGCAATTTGCCTAAGATCATTTGGAGAATATTTTCTATTTTGAATTAAAATATTTGCTCATTTATTCTTTGTCAGTTTATATTGAGCTCTTCCAAGTCTCTTGCCTATAGGCCTCAAAGCTAATTTCTTTTTACCTCTTATCTAGTTCTCTCATATCTGAAGGATTTTGATGTTATATCTCAAAAAAGAAATCATCTCTAGGTCAGGTTATCAGGCAAATATTTCCTCGACATGGTTGGTCCTCATGGCATGCCTCTTCATAAATCTTGGTCTCATTTTCCTCTCATATAAAATAAGGCTGGTAATAACTACCTCAAAATTATTGTGATGATCAAGTGTACATAACAACACTTCAGAGAATTTTAGATCCTGTAAAACTACAAGGGATTAATTTATTCTTCTCCATTCAGACCTTCTATTTTTAAATTTGTTTTGAGAAATTGAAAACACACAGAGAAGTGCAAAGAATAACATAACACTGAAATTCCCATCACCAAAATAAATAGTTACTATTTTGTCATCTTTTGCTTCTAGTCTTTTCTTTAATAAGCCATTTCAGATATAAGTAAAGTTCCTTACGACCACCATACTGAGTTTTATTCCCCAAGCTTTTGCCTATAAAACACCACACCCCTAAAAATTCCTGCTTATACTTTGAATTCCCTTTTATGATTTTGCAAATTGATACATACTTCCATAAACAATATGTAGTATTATTTTAATATGCGCTACTTTAGTCAGCATGTATTTATTTGTCCACCAACTATGTAGAAGATACAGCTCTAGGTGCCATGAATACAAAAAGTGAACGAGTCAGACAAGATCGCTGCTCCTATAGAGCTTACATTCTGTTGGGGGAGATATGTCATTTGAAACTCAATCAATTAATCAATCAACTCAAAAAGAAAAATATCAGATGGCTGTAAGTGGTATGCAAATAATTAAAATATGCTAGAGATTGATTAGATTGAGTTGTCTCTGAGATGGTGACATTAAAGCAATGCATTTTGAATTATGTACATGATATTCTCTATTAATTGTTCTTTAAGGGCATTTTTCATCACACATAATTCTTGTTTGCTTTTACAAAGTTTTTAGAGGTTTTTCCCATCTATATTTTATCTCTATTCTAGAAGCTAAGTATTCCTTACAGAGAGTAGTTAACCAAGCTTTGATTTTTTCAATCTGCACAACTTCTTTAACCTGTCAATTTAATTCCTAAATAAGACTTTTATCTATCCTCTGAATTTTTACAGATAATTTAATTTATTCTATGCAAGACACTGTGCTAAGAACCTTGAGACATTCAAAGATAAATAAGATACATTTCCTGCCACCCTTGAGCTTACATTGTAGTATCAGAGATAATGTATGTAAATTTTAAGGCAATGATAATAGTACTTTTATAAGGACTACTAATTATTGAGTTCTTACTATGTGCTCAGATACTTTATATTTGTTATCTCCTAGAAGTAGACATTTTATACTCATTTTTTTTTTTGACAGGGAGAATGAGAGTTGGAGGGGTTCATTCATTCAGTCCACAAATACATATGAGTGTCTCTGATGAGCCTGGTCACTGTGCTGGGGACAAAGAATATGAATAAATGAGTATATGATTATCTAAATATAATCCCTGAGCTTAAGAATCCTACTGTCCAGGAACAAGTAATTGCATGTTTTTGCTACTTGTTTACTCTTCCATATATTCTAGAATGATGATCTCTCCATCACACCCTACCCCCAGGCTCAAAACCACTGTCCCAGTGAAGCCTTCCTTAACCCTCAGGCAAGTTCGGGTTCACGTCTAACATGATTTCATGACACTGAAACCTTTGTTTACTGGCACTCATATCAGCTTTTAATTATATCTTTATTCCAGTCATCATTAATTAAATTATAAGGTCCATGAAAACAGGTATCATATTGCAGGAGGTTTCTTTCAGGATTGTAATCAATGTCTGGAAGGGGCCAGCACACAGTAGGTACTCAATAAATATTTTTTGTCTGCATGAAAGAAAAAATATCAATAGGTATCATCTACTGAGGTTACATCATGTGTCAGGCACTGTGCCAAACACTTTCTATACATCATTTTATTTAATCCTCATGAAACCTTATGAGGTAGGGAATATTTATAAAGATGCTAAGGCTCATATAAATAAATAACCTTCCCACAGTATCACTATTAGGGAATAGGAGAAGCTGAATGACTCCAAAGCCTAAGTTCTTTCTTACTATGTTATATTGTCCCAAGATAGCAAAGATAGAAATATACATAACATACATATTTATGTATACATATGTAGCAAATATATGCACATATATAGACACACACATAGATACATACAATTCAAAGTTAAAGATCTAATACTAGTCCATCCCCTCTCTGATTCCCAGAGCCCATTATTCATGCCTGTCTTACCGCACCTGTAACAGTGAGGATGTTTCCAACTCCAGTAGCAGGAAACACAGCTCAGACTGTGTTAAGAAGGAATGTACTATGTCTCTAACAGGAAGTCTGGAAGGCAGCCAGTTCCTTGCTTGGTCAAGTCAGCAGCTCTATCATTCCATCAAGGACTCTGGTTCCTTTCATCTTTCTGCTCTGTTACTTTCAGTGCGTTCTCTACAAACTAAAACTACTTTCAGTCACAACATGGCTGTTGCAGTTCCAGGCATCATGCTTCAATATTCACATACCAATGTCTCTCCCACTTCCGTCCCTTTTAAAAAGCTAAATAAAATGAGTTATGTGTAGGATAATTGAGCAGTGGAACAAAATCAAGGAACAAAGAGCAAATGGCTGTTGGGCAACAGCTGTTGCAACTTTTTAATTAATTATTATTATTATTTTTATTATTATTTGAGATGGAGTCTCACTCTGTCTCCCAGTCTGGAGTGCAGTGGCACAATCTCGGCTCACTGCAACCTCCGCCTCCTGGGTTCGAGTGATTCTCCTGCCTTACCCTCCCGAGTAGCTGGGATTATAGGCGTGTGCCACCACACCTGGCTAATTTTTGTATTTTTAGTAGAGCTGGGCTTTAACCATGTTGGCCAGGCTGCTCTCGAACTCCTGACCTCAAATGATCCGCCCACCTCGGCCTCCCAAAGTGCTGGGATCACAGGCGTGAGGGAACACACCCGGCCCACTTTTTAATTTATCGTTGTTTATTTGCCTGTCTTATCTTTCCTTCTAGATTATAAACTCCTTAATGGCAAGTCTTTATATAATAACTTATATATACCTTAACAAAGTATACATCTTTATTGCCCTTCTGTTCCTAATATATGCTGTATGTTGTATGCTTTCCATTTGCATACATGCATAAACATATACACATATACATAAAACATGATTTTAATGTTTTATAAGGGGTAAATGCTCAATACATGTAAGCTAAATGAAGGAATTTTGGGAGCCACTCTTAGAAGGATGGGTTAGTGTACATAGTCTGGGAAACTTTGAATAGCAGCCAGCACATTTTAAGAATGTATGGGGAGTTTTCGAGCAGATTAGGAAGGTATGAGGTTTTTTTTGTTTTGTTTTTTTGAGACAGAGTCTTGCTCTGTTGCCTAGCCTACAGTGCAGTGGCGTGATCTCAGCTCACTGCAGCCTCAGCTTCCAGTGATTCTTCTGCCTCAAGCCTCCTGAGTAGCTGGGCTTACAGGGACACACCACCACGCCTGGCTAATTTTTGTATTTTTAGTAGAAATGGGGTTTCACCATGTTGCCCAGGCTGGTCTTGAACTCCTGACCTCAGGTAATCCACCTGCCTTGGCCTCCCAAAGTGCTGGGATTATAGGCGCAAGCCACCACGCCCAGCCAGTATGGGTTTATAAAAGTAGTTTCAGAGGGGCTCATGAACCGCCCTGGAGTGTACATAAATGTGTGTATGGGCGTACTTCAGGGGAGAAAGTCCGAAATTTTGATGAGCTTCTCAAACATTTTCATGAGACAAACATTTTACCAGCAGGTATAGTAAATGAGAGAAAGCCTGGAGTCCAGGTGAGCCAGAGAGCTGGAAGAAACCTTGGAAATCATGTGAATTAACCTCTTCATCTGGAGCTCAGAAAAGTTGGTTTTCTATTTTGAGAATAGAGGATGAATTTTAAATACACATTAGTGGGTCCTCTTCACCTTGTTGAATCTAATACCCACATGCAGGAGTCTGCAGTGGTGAAATGAGTGAGTAATAGTACCCTGAGCAAAGGAATGGACTTTCCTGTAATACTAGTTTTCCAAAAGCGAGGCCTCATTTATCCACCCACATTTCCAGGGGAGAGTCAGATTTTCATTTCGTGGGTTTCCTCCCTCTTACCCTGTTTTGTTCCTCCTCCTTTCCTCCAAAAGAAATAATCACCAGGGACCCACCTATGGGTGGGGACTTGGTTAATAATGTTTTCAAGGAACTATGACAACTTCTTGTCTGCCAGCTAAGGGAAACACGCCTCTTTCATGTCCCATGTACAAAAAACAGGAATTTCCAATAAGGGTATTTTATAAGTCACAATGACGTTATTAGAAGGAAACCTGCAACCTGCCGAAACCTAAGACAAGAAATGGGTGAAAACTTAAATGGATAGACAGGGTCAACATCCTACTCCAGCTCAAGTAAATCACGGAAAGTATGCCCTCTTCAGGCCTGGGATCCACGAGATTTAATAGTGTCTTTGAGCCTTGAAAAATAATGTCCTGTAGCTTTACAGGATTATGAGAACATAGTGTAAACTCCTCATTGAAGGGGCTCCCAAATGTGCATATATGAACAAAAAAAGACCCTATACCCCATTCTCCCGCTTGTCCTTAAAGGAGATTATAAATCCTGTCATCGCTCTAAGAAAAACTGCAAATTGGGTAGAATTTTCTTTGGCATCCACTTTTCCTGCTTCCTGCCTCTGGTCTGCCCCTTGGGCTCCCTTCCCTTTCTTACCCTCATTTCAGGATATGCAAATTATCTTTAATGCCTCAGGGCTCCTTATTAAAGTCTATTCATCCACCCAACCCATTGATGTATTAATTTAATTATCATTTATTTAGAGTCTATTAAGTGTCAAGCACTGTGCCTATTGGAGGACTAAGATGGCTGACAGGATCCTGCCCTGGAGAAGACAGAATTTTCCTGGCTGAGAGTTTGGGTTTCATTCTATAGGCAACTGCTTCTGAACCTTGGTTGTGTATTAAAATTACCTATGAGCTTTTAAAATACAGAGAGACTGTTCCAATGGGTGAAGATGGCATTTGGGGGTCACCAGGCATTGGTCTATATATTTTTGAAGCTCCACAAGGGATTTTGCTGCAAGGTCAGATAATGGGGAGGTAGGGAGTCACTGAAGAATTCTCACCATATGAATTCTGCATTCCTGCTCAGATTTCTTCTAGAAAGAAAATATCGTGCTGTTCTCCTAACCCTTTTTGATCCTCCTGTTGTTTTCCACTGAAACTCTCTTCCAGGCTCTTTAGATTTCAGTTCTATGCAATTAAGGAGTGATATTACTCCTACCCATTAACTTAATTGCATTTTTAGCTCAGAGGAAATAAGGGTCTTTAAGTATGTTGATTTTTTCTCCTTAAAATAAGTTACTCTTTAAACAATTTTCTAAATTGACATTAAATTATACACATTTACTGCTTATAACGTATTGTTTTGAAGTAAATAACATTGTGAAATGACTAAATCTAGCTAATAACCATAACACATTACCTCACATAGTTACCATTTTTGTAGTGAGAATACTTTACGCTTTTAGTTTTTTCAAGAATACAATGTACTATTACCTGTAGCCCCATGTTGTACAATAGATCACTTGAATTATTCCTCCTTAGGGAAATTTTGTCTTTTGACCATCCCCCAACCTGTTCCTAGCAACCATCCCAGCTCCTGGTAATGACCATTCTACTACTTCTATAAGAGCTTTTCTTGTTTTAGATTCCACAGGAGTGAGATTGTGCAGTACTTGTCTTTTCATGCTTAGTTTATTTCACTTTGCATTCTGTCCTCCAAATTCATCCATGTTGTTATAAACGACAGGATTTCCTTCCTTTTTAAAGTTGAATAGTATTCCATTGTGAGTATATAACACATTTTCTTTATCCATTCATTTATTGATGGACACTTAGCTTAATTCCATATTTTAGTGATTGTAAATAATGTTGCAGTAAACATAGGAATGTAGATATCTCTTTGACATCCTGATTTTATTTTCTTTACATCTGCACCCACTGGTAGGACTGCTAGGTCATACAGTATTTCTGTTCGTAGTTTTTTAGGGAAGCTCCACATTGTTTTTCATAGTGGCTATACTAATTAACATCCCCACCAATAATGTGCTAATTTTTCCGCATCCTCACCAATGCTTATCTTTCATCTTTTTGATAATAGTCGTTTTAACAGGTGTGAGGTGGTATCTCACTGTGATTTTAATTTGCACTTCCCTGATGATTAGGGATGTTGAGCATTTTTTTCATATGTCTGTTAAAGATTTGTATATATCTTGTGGAGAAATGTCTATTCATATCCTTTGCCCATTTTTACATTGGATTACAGTAGCTTCCCCCTTATCCACAGAGGATATTTGTCAAGATCCCCAGTGGATTCTTGAATCAGTAGATAGTACAGAACCCTATTTATACTATTTTTAAAATTTTGACAACAGAGATGGCTGCTAAGTGACTAAAGGGTAGGTAGCATATATATAATATGGTTATGCTGGAAAAACAGATGATTCATATGCTGGGCAGATGAAGCCAGACAGTGCAAGATTACATCACACTTCTCAGAATGGCACACGACTTAAAAATTATGAATTGATTATTTCTGAATGTTTCCATTGAATATTTTCAGACTGTGGCTGACCACAGGTAACAAACCATAGAAAGCAAAACCACAGATAAGGGGGGACTGCTATATTCATTTTCTTGCTATTAAGTTGTTTGCATTCCTTACATATTTTGAGTATTACCCTTTAACAGACATATATTTTGCAAATATTTTCTCCCATTCTGTAGGTTGTCTGTTCACTCAATTGATTGCTCCCTTTCTATGCAGAAGCTTTTGTTTGCTATAAACCCATTTGTCTATTTTTGCTTTTGTTGCCTGTGCTTTTGGGGTCATATCCAAAATAAATCACTGCCTAGACCAATGTCATGGAGCTTTTTCCCTCTTTTCTTCTAGTAGTTTTATAGTTTCAGGTTTTACATTTCAGTCTTTAATCCATTTTGAGTTGATTTTTATGTGTGATATGACATAAGGGTCTAATTTCATTTTTCTGCATGTGAATATCCAGTTTTCCTGACACCATTTACTTTTCCCCATTGTGTGTTCTTAGTGCCTTTGTCAAAAATCAGTTGGATGTTGGTGTGTGAATATATTTGTGGTCTCTCTATTCTGCTTCATTTGTCCATGTGCCTCTTTTTAATGTCAGTACCATGCTGCTTTGGTTATTATAGCTTTATAGCTTATTTTGAAGTCAGGTAGTATAAGGCCTACAGCTTTATTCTTTTTACTCAAGATTGCTTTAGCTATTTGGTGTCTTTTGTAGTTCCAGACAAATCTTAGGATTGTTTTTTCTATTTTGTGAAGAATATCATTTGTATTTTGATAGAGGTTGTGTTGAATCTGTAGATCTCTGGGCAGTATGGACATTTTAACAATATTAGTTTTTCCAATTTATGAACATGGAATATCTCTCCATTTATTTTTCTTCTTCCAATTATTTCATCAACACTTTACAGTTTTAAATGTAGAATTTTTCACCTCCTTGAATAAATTTATTCCTAAGTATTTTATTTTTTGATAGCTTTTTCAGATGGGTTTATTTTGTTGATTCTCTTTTCAGATAGTTTGCTGTTAGTATGTAAAAATGCTATTGGTTTTGTATGTTGACTTGTACCCTGAGACTTTACTGAATTTGTTCATTAATTCTAATTTTTTTTGATGGAGTCTTCAGGGTTTTTTATATGTAAGATCACATTATCTGCAAACAAGGATAACATAATTTCTTCCTTTCCAATTTGGATGTCTTTCATTTATCTATCTTGCCTAATTGCTCTGGCTAGGACCTTCAGTAATATGTTGAGTAGAAGTGGTGAGAACAGATATTCTTGTCTTGTTTCTGCTGTCTGGAGAAAAAAGCTTTCAAATTTTCTCCACTAAATGTGAGGTTAGCTGTGAATTTGTCAGGTATGACCTTTATTTTATTAATGTACTTTCCTTCTATGCCTAATTTTTTGAGAATTATTATCATGAAAAGATGTTGAATTTTGTTGAATACTTTTTTGCACCCATTGAAATAATCATATGGATTTGTCCTTCATTCTGTTAATGTGATGCATCACATTTATTGATTTATGTCTGTTGAACCATCCTTATATATCTGGGATAAATCAGCTTGATCATGGTGAATGATCTTTTTAATTTGCTGTTGAATTCGGTTTGTTAGTATTTTGCTGTGGATTTGTGCATCCATGTCATTAGTGATATTGGCCTGTAGTTTTCTTTTCTTGTTGTGTTCTTATCTGACTTTGGTGTCAAGGTAATGCCGGCCTCAAATGAGTTTAAAAGTAATTGCTTCATTTTGATTTTTTAGAAGAGTTTGAGAAGAGTTTCTGTTAGTTCTTTAAACATTTGAGAAGATCCAGTGGTGAAACCATCAGATCTTAGGCTTCTTTTTGATGGCAGACTTTTAAAAAAATTTTAAGTTCTGGGATACATGTGCAGAGCGTGCAGGTTTGTTACATAGGTAAACATGTGCCATAGTGGTTTGCTGCACCTATCAACCCATCACCTAGGTATTAAGCCCCACATGGGATTAGCTATTTTTCCCGATGCTCTCTCTCCCCCTGGCCCCCGACAGGTCCCAGTGTGTGTTGTTTCCCTCCCTGTGTCCATGTATTCTCATTGTTCAGCTCCCACTTATGAGTGAGAACATGTAGTGTTTAGTTTTCTCTTCCTGTGTTAGTTTGCTGAGGATGATGGCTTCCAGCTTCATCATGATCTGCAAAGGACATGATCTCATTTCTTTTTATGGCTGCATAGTATTCCATGGTACATATGTACCACATTTTCTTTATCCCATCTATTATTGATGGACATTTGGGTTGGTTCCATATCTTTGCTATTGTGAATAGTGCTGTAATAAACATATGTGTGCATGTATCTTTATCATAGAATGATTTATATTCCTTTGGGTATATACTCAGTAATGGGATTGCTGGGTCAAATGGTATTTCTCATTCTAGATCCTTGAGGCAGTAATAAATAGCCTACCAACCAAAAAAAGCCCAGGACCAGACAAATTCACAGCTGAATTCTACCAAAGGTACAAAGAGGAGCTGGTACCATTCCTTCTGAGATTATTCCAAACAACTGAAAAGGAGGGACTTCTCCCTAATTCATTTTATGAGGCTAGCATCATCCTGATACAAAAAACCTGGCAGGACACAACAAAAAGAGAAAACTTCAGGCCAATATCCCTGATGAGAATCAATATGAAAATCCTCAATAAAATACTGGCAAACCAAATCCAGCAGCACATCAAAAAGCTTATCCACCACAATCAAGTTGGCTTCATCCCTGGGATGCAAGACTGGTTCAACATACACCAATCAATAAGTGTAATTCATCACATAAACAGAACTAATGACAAAAACCAGATGGGAGATTTTTTATTACCAATTCAATCTACTTAGTCATTATAGTCTGTCAAGATTTTCTATTTGTTTATAATTCAGTCTTGGTGGGTTGTATGTGTCAAGAAATGTATCCATTCTTCCTATATTATCCAATTTATTTATAATTGTTCATAATGGTCTCCTATGATACTTTGTATTTTTGCTGAATCAGTTGTAATATTTTCTTTCTAATTTATGGTTGTATTTATTTGAGTCCTCTTTTCCTTTTCTCATTCTAGCTAAAGGTTTGTTGATTTTTAAAAGAATCTTTTCAAAAGCCAACTCAAAATTGCTGTTCTTTTCTATTGTTTTATAAGTTTTAATTTCATTTGATAATGCTCTGATCTTTATTACTTTCATTGTCCTACCAACTTTGAGCTTTGTTTTGCTTTATAATTTGTAACGTTAGGTTGTTTATTTAAGTTCTTGTTTCTTTTTTTGAAGTAGGTGTTTATTTCTTTAAATTTCCCTGTTAGAACAGTCTTTTCTGGATCCCATAGGTTGGTATGTTGTGTTTCCATTTCCATTTGTCTCAAGAAAATTTTAAGTTTCTTTTTAATTTTATCATTGACCCATTAGTTGTTCAGGATTATGTTGTTTAATTTCCACGTATTTGTGAATTTTCTGAAGTTTCCCCTGTTATTGATTTCTAATTTTACACCATTGTGATCAGAAATGATGGTTGATAGGATATCAGTATTCTTAAATTTGTTAAGACTTGTTTTGTGGTCTAACATAAAATCTATACTGAAGAATGTTCCATGTGCAGTTTAGAAAAATGTATATTCTGCAGCTGTTGAATGGAATGTTTTGTATATGTCTGTTAGGTCCATTTGATTTACAGTGTAGTTGAAGTTCTGTATTCCCTTATTGATTTTTAGTCTGGATGATCTGTCAATTGCCGAACATGGAGTGTTAAAGTCCACTACTGTTATTTTATTGCAGTATATCTCTCCCTTTATACCTATAAATATTTGCTTTATATATTTAGATGCTCTGATGTTAGGTGGTTATATATTTACAATTGTTATATCTTCTTGCTCAGTTGATTCCTTTAATATTATATAATGACTTTCCTTTTCTCTTTTTATGTTTTTTGACTTAAAGTCTGTTTTGCCTAATATACACATAACTACTCCTGCTCTTTTTCTGTTTCGATTTGCATAGCATGTATTTTTCCATCCCTTCACTTTCAGTCTATGTGTGCACTTGCGGTGAAGTAAGTTTCTTGTAGACGACATATCACTGGGTCGTGTTTTTTTAAAATACTTTCAGCCACTCTATGTCTTTCAATTGGAAAATTTAATCCATATATATTCAATGTAATTAGTGATAGGTAAGGACTTACTACTGCTATTGTGTTATTTCTAGTTTTTTTTTTTTTTTTTTTCTAGATCTTTTGTTTCTTCCTTCCTCACTTGTGGCTTTGTGGCTTTTTCACTTCCTTTGTAGTGAAATGATTTTTTCTAGTGGTATGTTTCAGTTCCTTGCTTTTTAATTTTTGTGCATCTACTATAGGTTTTTGTTTTGTGGTTAACATGAAGCTTACCAAAAAATTTTATAGTTATAGTAGGTTATGTTAAGCTGATAAAAACTTAACTTTGATTGCAAAGTAAAACAAATCTTTACACTTTTACTCCACTCTCCCAATGTTTTGAATTTTTCATATCACAATTTACATCTTTTTGTACTGCATGTCTCTTGACAAATTATTGTAGCTGTTATTATTTTTAATAGTTTTGGTTTTTTTTACCTTCATTCTAAAGATGTAAATGATTTATCCACCACTATTACAGTATTAGTCCTCAACTTACAATGGTTTAACCAACAAATTTTTTACTTTATGATGGTTTTATTGTGGTGTAACCTCATCACAGGTTGAGGAGCTTCCTATGACTTATGATGGGGTTATGGGTTCTACAGGATGTGTGTCACCATTGCGAAGTCAATAAATTGTAAGTCAAACTATGATGAATCAGGGACTGTCTGCTGTGTTGCCAGCATTAAATGCACTTTTAACCTGAAATGTTTTTTACCTACAATGGGGATATCATAACCCTATCATAAATTCAGAATACAGGTGCTCCTGAAATTATGATGTGGTTATGATATGTCCATTGTTTCAGGAGCATCTGTATTCTGAATTAGACTGTGTACTAAGTTTTACCAATGAGTTTTATGCTTTTAGGTGTTTTTGTGTTACTCATTGGCGTTCTTTTATTTAAGCTTGAAGAACTTCTTTTAGCATTTCTTGTAAGACAAGTCTGGTGGCAATGTACTCCCTCAGCTTTTGTCTGTCTGGGAAAGTATCTCTCCTTCGTTTCTGAAAGACAGCATTGCTGGTACATTATCCTTGACTGGCAGGTTTTTTTCTCCTTCAGTAATTTGAATATATCACCCTACCCTTTCTTTGCCTATAAGATTTCGGCTGAGAAGTCTCTGCTAGCTATATTGAAACACTCTTATATGTCATTTGCATCTTTTCTCTTGCTGCTCTTAAGATCCTCTCTTTGTTTCAGATTTTGACAGTTTGATTATAATTTGATTATAATATGTCTTAGGGTATTCTTATTTTGATTGAATCTGATCAGAAACCTTTGATCTTCCTGTACCTGGATATATTTCTCCAGATTTGGGAAGTTTACTTCTATGATTTTTTTAAACAAGCTTTTAGCTCTTTTATCCTACTCTTCTTCTTTAGTTGCTTTGATTAGAACAGTTGCTGTTTTGATGTCCCATAAATCCCATAAGCTTTTTCCATTCCATTTTATTCTTTTTCTCCTGGAACTGCATAATTTCAAGTACTCTGTCTTAGAGTTCACAGACTCTTTCTTCAGCTTGATCAAGTCTATGACCTATTGCTCTCTATTGAATTTTTCATTTCATTCATTGTATTTTTCACTCCTAGGATTTTGTTTGAATCTTTAAAATTATTTTAGTCTTTGTATTACATTTTTCATTCTGGTCACTTGTTTTCCTCACTTCATTGCATTGATTCTCTGTTTCTTGAAGTTTGCTGAGCTTACTTAAAATGATTATTTTGAATTATTTGTCAAGCAGTTTATGCGTTTCCATTTCTTTAGAATCAGTTATTGACCCTTTATTTTGTTCATTTGGTGATGTCATGTTTTCCTGATTATTATTATTTTTCTTTTGAGATGGAGTTTTGCTCTTGTCATCCAGGCAGGAGTTCAGTGGCATGATCTCGGCTCTTTGCAACCTCCACCTCCCCAGTTCAAGTGATTCTCCCACCTCAGCCTCCCAAGTAGCTGTGATTACAGCCGTCAGCCACCATGCCCAGCTAATTTTTGTATTTTTAGCGCAGACAGGGTTTTACCATGTTGGCCAGTCTGGTCATGAACTCCTGACCTCAGGTGATCCCCATGCCTTGATCTCCCAAAGTGTTGGGATTGCAGGCGTGAGCCACTGCATCCAGCCTTTTCTTGATTATTCTTATTCCTTGTAGTCGTGTGTTGATTTCTTTGCATTTGAAGAAGTATGTGCTTATTACAGTCTTCACAAACTGACTTTTTCTGAGAAAGTTTTGCAACAGGCACACAGAAGCCAGGTGCACCACAAATACCAGAAGCCCAGGACAGATGCAGCTGGCATAGCACTGGGAAACCCCAGGCTTCTGGCCTGCCAGAAGCCCAGGGGTCCCACTATGGCTGGTTCAGCTTTGCCTGAAGCCTGGGGCCTGCTGTGGTTGGTGTAGTGCTGAGGCATACCAGAAGCCTGAGGACACTGAGGACTCCCTGCTGCTGAGAGCTGTATGGAGCCCAGAAGCACTGAAGTTGGCCTGATGGTGATAAAGAGATTGAGTTCACCATGCAAGCCTGAAATCTGGGGTAGTATAGACCTGACTGGTGCTGAGACTCATTCTGCAGGGTAATTGTGTAAAAGACTGTGGGGGATTTTTCATGGTACTGAATTTTACAATGGTGGGCCCAGTGTTGGGGCCCAAGAGAATGTCCTAAGTTCACGTCCCTCTCTATCCCCTAAGTGGACAGTGTCTGTCTCTGTGCTATGCTGCTTGGAGTTGGGAAGGGGTGACACAGGTAATGTAAAACTCTCCCTTCTACGCTCTTCAATGCATCTTTTCTTATTTTTGTGCTACAACCAGGCACTGTGATCTCTCATCTGTTTTTCTTAGCCCTTGTGAAGGTGTTTTTGCATGTGGGTAGTTGTTCAAATTGATATCTCTGTTGGGGGACAATCACTGGAGAGTACTACTCTACCATCTTGCTCCATCCTTCTTCTAAGTTGCACTTTTTATCACATAGTCATTACACTTATTCTTCCATCAGTATTTAGCATTATAGTTCAATAATTTTCCACTATTACTGGCCCTAAAACTTACTTCAGGCACTTACTGGCAATGCCTTTTTCTGGGTTCCATACCCAAGGATGCAGATTCAGTGGGTTTTGGGGTATGGTCAGATATCTAATTTTTTTTCACTTTTTAATTATGAAGATTTTAAAACAAAGCTGAAAAAAAGTACCAAAAATACTTCTGTACATTCTACCTTAATTCAACAATTTGTTGGCATTTTGTCATATTTGCTTTATATCTCGACTTGTATGAATGAGTGTATATGGTATTCACTACATATTTTTGTACTGTTTGAACATGTGAAAGTAAATTTCAAATATCAAGACACTTCCACCTTTTTTTTTTAGACAGAGTCTTGCACTGTTACCTGGGCTGGAGGGCGATGGTGCGATCTCGGCTCACTGCAACCTCCGCCTCCCGGGTTCAAGTGATTCTCCTGCCTCAGCCTCCCGAGTAGCTGGGATTACAGGCACCTGCCACCACGCCTGGCTAATTTTTTGTATTTTTTTAGTAGAGAGGGGGTTTTACTATGTTGGCCAGGCTGTTTTCAAACTCCTGATCCATCTGCCTCAGCCTCCCAAAGTGCTGGGATTACAGGCATGAACCACTGCATCTGGCCGACACTGCCACTTTAATACTCCAGCAAGCATCTCCTAAGAATATCTTCCTATATAATAAGAATACTATAATCATTCCTAAGACAATATTTCCAAACTATCATCTATATTTTGCATTTTAACAGAAGATTCTGGACCCAGTTGTCTCTCTCTCTCAAGTACAGTGGTACAAGTTTCAGACATTATGACAGACCAATGGGGAAGATTTTGGGGGAGCAAGCAGTAAGTCTTATGAGATAACCCAAATAAGCCTCAGGTTAGCTCTGGGTTAACTTCACAAAGTTCATCAGACAAGTGTCCTATCTTGCCAGAATGGCCACTGCGCTTGACACACAGTCTAAACTAAGATAGATAGGTCATGTGGCTCCTAGGAGCCACTCCTACACACTGATTTCACCTATAAGACAGGGGAAACACTCTTTCCTGCCCGAGGAAAATTCAAAGAAAATCCTCCTGCCCTCATTTTTAGAATAAAAAGTTGACTGGTAAATGTACAAAAAGGCATCTATATAATTAACTATACACTCTGGTTTAAGTGATAAAGTTGGCTTCTGTGTCAGTCAAATTGCTCCCCTCTGTGATTAAAGAGTTAAAATTGTGGCCCAGCGTCATGCTCCAGGGCAGTTGTAAGAAATAGAGATCATGGGTGTTGTAGTGTGATAACTCTGCATGCTCTCTAATACTGCCTTCATAAAATAGCATCAGCTGCTGCTACATACGGTATAACTTTAATATGCTCTTTTAATATTTACAGTGTGCCTAGAAAAGATTTCATGATGACAGCTGGTGGTTCCCTTGGTAATTAATAAATGACAGTACAACTGTGATCAGATGGCTTCAGGGAAGAGTCTCTCAGAATGCTGGCTTTCACAAATCCAGTCCTGGGTATGATTTCTGGGGCAGGGTTTTCTAAACTTGAGGTTGACCCCATGTCATTATTTGCCTATGTGGTTTTGTAGAGTTTTATCTCCAGGTTCTTTCCCAATAGCAAAAAGTGGGAAAGAAGACGGGGGAGTAAGAAGGTTGTCTGCTAGAGCAGATAAGAGTTTGGAAGTGACTTTTTGTTTTTGTAATGCAGTTGTAGTGAAACTTATTCCTTGACAAAGAATATGTACATATGTGTGAGTTTGGTAGGTATTGCTATCCAAAGCAGTATAGGTAGTTAATAAATCCCACATGTGGTCAGTGTCTTCTAAGTAGTTGGTCAATCTTTTACCATTGATTCCACTGAATTCCTTCATAGTGTTTGCTTGCCCCAGGCTATTCATCACCACACTTTGAGCCCGTATTGCCTATGGGATTTTCTCAGGCATCTTTATTTCCTGTTGCATCCATGTGAACCACATTTTTATCAGCTAAGGCTGAGGTTTCCCACAATGTGTCAAAAGGTGAAATTCCAGATGGCCTAAATTTTCCCATTTATTAGGTGTAGGTACAATGAACTCAAAGCAGGTCTGTTGAATTATTATAGTATATTTGTAAACCAACAAAAGTTAATTCTATAAAGTGTTATAGAGCCATAAGATATAACAGAAAGTATTTTTTTTTATTACTTTTGATACCAGGATTTTCCTTGAAGGACTTGGAGATTCATTTCTGCATTCAACATTCTCTTCACCTCAGCGAAGTAAAGAAGTACTGTCTCCTTCTGCCTTTTCATCTCCTTTCCTGGAGCTCAGCACTCTCCTCTTTCCTTTCACTTTCTGAGAGCTCAGCACTTCCCATTCTATGTCCACATATAGCTGATGGTAGCCATTAAAGTTAAACTCTCAGCTTTCTTCTTCACTCCTTCAAAACCTCACACTTGGGTACTTTCTGGCTCTTCTTTTGCTTCTGACTTTGGAGATTAAGTAGCTATTCTCCTAGCAAAGGGAATCCTCTTATTTGGACTCTTGATTCTACTGGTGCTCTTGCCCCATACTTTAACTCTTAATTCTAACTTGTCTTTCTTCTATTTTTATGATCTTATCTTAGACATAACTCACGCTTCCTCATCCTGAAACACAAACAGGAGATAAGCCGTTAACTCATTTCAAAACCAGCTATGCCTACTGTCTCTATTTCTAAATAATCTCTCTTCTCAGTTTAATTACCTAGTTATTAAAAATCTACTCTTGAGTTTTCCAGGAAAATCCTAGTCACTAAATCTAATGGTCTTTCCTCATGCCTTATGATCAACCTTTCTTCAGACTTGTGGATTCCTGACCATCCCGCTGCCTGTCCTCCACCAATTCCCTCCCCTCCCTGGACTTTTGCAAACCCTTCAGTATCAAAGACTAGATATAGATCCCTCCTCCAAGGGCCTGCCAACCACTCTCATTCTTCCTTTGTACTTTTTAGTTTCATTGTGTATTAATTCAACCAAACTACTGAACACCTATAATGGACATAGCATTGTGGGAAAAATAGAAAGACAAACACAAATAAGACTGGATCTGTTCTTTCATGGAGCTCACTGTCTTCTGGGGAATATTTATAAGCAAACAGATCATTACAGCGTGGTAAGATCTGTGATAGATGAGTCAAGAGAATACCGTGGAAGCCCAACAGAAGGTGCCTAACTTAGTCTGGTTGTTCAGCAGTAAGAGACTACCAGAGATCTGAAAGAGGAGTACAGAGTTAGCAGCAGAGAAGCAGGGAAAATGATGGGCCAGTAAGCAGTTTAGTGCTACTGTAACGTACATTGGAAGGAAAGGCAGAGGAAGGAGTTGAGAGATAGCAGCAGAGATGAGACTGAAGAGGTCAGATTGTTAAGGAACTTTTATGCCATGCTAAGATTTCATTTTACAATAAAGACATGGGCAGAGTGATGAGAGTGGTTAGCTTTGCTTTTATGGAAGAGTTCATGAGTGATAATTGTGTACAATGGATGGGGTGGGGGCAAGAAGAGATAGGATGACTACTGCTGTAGTACAGGTGAAAAATAATGACAACCTGAACTCAGTGCTGTAGGAATGCAAAGAAATGAATGGCTTCGAAGGATCTCGTGGAAGTGAAATTGATCGAGTTTGGTGACTGGGTGCGAATGGACTGAGAGGCAGGAGACAGATGTTCTTCGTTTTCAAGCTTAGACAACAGATGTTTCTGAAATTGCAATACTAGTGGGAGAAATAGAGCTGGGGTGGCAGTGAAATTGGTTTTTGAACACACTGAGTCTGAAGGTCTGTGGAAATATTCTTCTGGGACCTGCCATAACTGGGATTTTCTCTTTGCTTTGGAATAGGGCTCTTTTGATTTTTAAAATGCCAATGAGGTAAAAATTTGTGAGACAGCAAGAGATAAAAGCCAGTGAAAGGCCTTTATATACTCTTATTTCTTATCCAAAGCACTGTGCAAATCATATTTAGATGTTACCCACCACTGGCTTCAGCTTTCCACCTGAAGGTAACTGTAATAACAGTTACTGAGTCATTTCTCATGCCAGATTCAGGTCTAAATGCTTGATGTATATTGATTCCTTTGATCTTCATATGATCTAATATGATGACTATTATTATCCATTTTTTTACAGATGAGGAAATGAAGGCATCAGTAATTAAGTAACACATACTTAGTAGTGTTAGAGTCAGGGAACAAAAGTAGGCAGTCTCCCTCCACTATATCCTTCTCCATTCTAAGGTGAAGAGTTTCCAATCATTCACAAAGCAGGAATTCATTCACAAACTCTGATTCATGGGGACCAAATATGGGCTGCTGCTCGTTTTTGTAAATAAAATGTTATTGCATGGCCATGTTCATTCATTTACATATTGTCTATGGCTACTTGGCAATCCATTGACAGAACTGAATAATTGCAAAAAGACTAGACCACAAAGCTAAAACTATATCTGGCTGGGCGTGGTGGCTCATGCCTATAATCCCAGCACTTTGGGAGACTGAGGCAGGGGGATCGCCTGAGGTCAGGAGTTCAAGACCAGCCTGACCAACATGGTGAAACCCCGTCTCCATAGAAAATACAAAAATCAGCCAGGTGTGGTGGTGCACGCCTGTAGTCTCAGCTACTCGGGAAGCTGAGGCAGGAGAATCACTTGAACCTGCTAGGTGGAGGTTGCAGTGAGCTGAGATCACACCACTGCACTCTAGCCTGGGCAACAGAGACTCCATCTCAAAAACAGCCTGGGCAACAGAGACTCCATCTCAAAAACAAACAAACAAACAAACAAAACTATATCTGATCCTTTAAAGAATGCATGGGAAGTGCCCTAGACCCCCAAGTTGTCATTTTTCCCTTCATGTATGGGAGTGAAAAAGGGTAGATGTATGACCTTTGGTCTTATAGCCAAATCTCTGCAAAGACGTCCCCGATAACTTCTCAGTCAAGGCAGAAACTTCTTTTTTTTTCTTTTAAATCATTTACTCTTCCTATGCCAGAAATTGTGGACCAATGACAAAATCATTTACAACTTCCTTTGCTTTATCTGGGGTACAAAGTGACAATTTTCTGGCTAAGTTATTAATGAAGACATATATATATATTTGAGGGGCAAAGACATTAAAAATAAAAGGGGCACTATCCAAGAGATTAGTAGATATTTTTTATTCTCCTTAACAAATAAGAAGTAGTCTCTTAGAGAAAGGGAGACAGAGAACCTTAACCTGACATGTGTAAGAACACCAGTACTCTCTTTTATTTTTCATGACTGGTCCTACAGGCTTTGCACCCATTTGAGCCCTCATAACAAGTGTTTAGTGGGGTTTCTAGAATTTATGGCTCTGGAGCCCAATAGAGTGCAGGGCTGGATATATTGATTTGGAAGTAATCGAAACAGGAGATTCTTGAATCATTTCTTTCTCTATCTGATCCTTAAAGGTACTGTGGTTGCTTCTGCCCTTCGCTCTCTTCCCGTACTACATCCCACTTCTTGGTGACCAAATCCACTCTTACGTTCTCGATTGTTCCTGCTGGCAGAGATTCCCTGAAGCCATATTGCAATTTTGAACTTGCTTCCCTAGTTCAGCCGTGGACGCCCACTTTATCTATTGCTAGGACATTTGTTTCCTTTTTGTTATTTTCTTTATAATGAACTCTCCCAACAAACATCTCACCCAGTCTCCGTCCTTCATGCAAAGAGGTTGGCACCATCAAAATTGTCCTACTTTTAATATGTTATTTATGCTTTGATAGGGAAGGATTTTTAAAATCATTTTTCTAGACCCATTTTACTTCCCTATGAACTTGGGGCTCTGTTAATTCTATTTACTTAAATTAAGCTGTTGTAAATGGACTCTACTCACAATTTTTTTTTTCTTAGAAAGCACCTGTTTCCTCTGCTTTCTACATCAATCCATATTTTTTCAAAAGATGAGGGATGAGGATGACCTATCAAAGCATTGCTTCCTCCCATATTGGCAGAGTCCCTATGTGAACTTATGAGCCTTATTACTTGAAATGGAAGCTACTTTATTGTGCTATTGACACAGAAAGGGAGACTCTTTCGTGACTATCAGTCCTGGGGAGTGGAAAACTTTCATCATCAAATGGGTCGTCAAAACCTGGAGGATTACACCTATAGCCTGACAAATTCAGATTTATTTCCCTGCAGGGAGAGATGTCACTCCTAGGCAAGAGGGAAGAAGGAGGCATCTTTTGTAAACTGAGCTTCCATTGAAGAATTCTGAAGAGCATCTAAGGGAAGCAGGAATCCATTTTGGATTGGTTGTTTTGAGGTGGAATTAGGAAAAGAGAGATTTAACCAGGATTGGATGCTATCATGAGGGAATGATGGTTGAGCAATTGGGTATCTCTAGTAATGAAAATAGCCAGCAGTCGAGGGGCATCACTGGTAAGAAGTCAGCAATCACCTAAAGAGGGGATCATTATGGCACTTTATAACTGCTGCATGACTTTGGCAGAAAGTGTTTCCTGCTAATTTTGCAGCTGGCTTTATCTGTGTCTGTCCTCCCTGTCTAATTAGTGGCAGGGCTTCTTTTCGCTTTTCAGTCCAAATTGATTCTCACTCTTTTAATCCAAAAGAGATTTTAACTCTTTCAGCATCCTGGACTCATAACTCATCAGAACATTCACTAGGATGCATTTCCCCACTAGCACTTAACCAAGCATAAGAATCTCAGGTCCATCGTGATTTAATGGAGTAGAAACTTCTAGAGCCAACATCAAACAATCCAAAGTTGAGGCAAAGCAATGTGGCCTCACTAACAGGTTCCAATGTAGAATATTTAGAACTTTTCCAGATGCCCTGCTACTCTGCCTTTTTGATAATGCCACTACCCTCACTAATAGTCTTTTCCAGCTTGGAGTGGGTCATTACCTTTCACCAAAAGCCCAAGGGCTCTTCACTGGGAATAGCATTGTTTTTGAAGCTCACCATACTTGGAATCTGTTCTACCTTTCCAGCCCTCTCTTTCCATGTATCCTACCTTTGAGCCACACCAGAGGGATTTTTGCACTTTCATTTCTCTATGTTTTTGCTTACACTTTCCTCTCTCCTGAAATTTCTTTCCTTCTTTTCTCCCAGTCAAAATCCTAATCTTACTTCCCTAATACAAGAACCATTCTCCAAGAAGCCACCCTTGAACCATCCCATTGAAATTACTAGTTTCTTCATTAGCACTTCCATAAAACTTTCTTTGCATCTCTGTTTAGCATTGCTATCGTTTTTTCTCCTAAGCACACAGTGGTTTTTGTTTGTTTGTTTTTCAGTTTTCCTTGATATTTGGGGGAAAAAAAGCTTATTTTACCTACTCTCTACATTCTAGGGATATTTCTTAGCCTGAAGTTCCTAGCTTCACTTGGATCCTTTGGAGGCGTAGGAAGGTGGGGCAACCTGTGAAACTTCATATATATAAATATGTATGTTCCTGTATATATATATATTTGTGTGTGTGTGTGTGTGTGTGTGTGTACTTTGCTGGGGTCCAAAACTTTCACAGATACTCAAAGAGATGTGTAACCCAAAAGAGGTTAAGAACAACTTTTAGAATATTAGATTGTTGTGGCACAGGCACTCTGCCACTCAAACAGATGGGAGAGACAACCATAGGCAACCAAGAAATCATGACTGTGCATCAAATGTGGGTGCTTAAGGCATGGTACCCAGCTGGGCAGGTGGAGAACGCCATCCATCCAAAGCTGCCAAGGGCTATTAGCCAGTACTGATTAAACTCTGGACTGCACTGACTTTTGGAAATTGCACTAAAATCCAGATCCTCCCTAGTCATGGCACAGAAGCACAGGAGTTGGCTGTGTTTACCTTCATAAATGCCCTGACTGTGCCTTTGTTAGAAGCTTGGTTGGCAGTAGCAGCAATACTACTTGTCCTTGTCTACCTTTTCTACTTCCAGATAAATATTAATTTGATTAATAATCACATTTCAGTTTGTCACAGGCCCCACGAAGTAGATTAGAATTCTAGAGGGAAAAAATATGGTACATCTAAACCATCTTTCCATAATATACCCAGTAAATAGAAAATCTCTTCAAAAGATTAAATGACACATCTCCTTTACTCCCTTATTGTTACCCAGGTGCCTGAATATATGGGCTGCATACAACACAATCAATGTTTAGCATGAATGATAGAACCAGATGACTTGACCTTCAGTGTAAGGGATAGGCAAGCCTTTGATTATACTTACGAAATGCCCATGCTAAAAAGGTTCATGTTTTTGAGGATGTTTCTCCTGCCTCTTCTCTCCTATTCCCTTCCTTAAAAATTCTGTGGAACTGATTTGGCTAATAAAAGACAGGTTAACTTACTTTAAAAAGGGATTGAAAAATCCATGCACTTCCAATTGTCATGTGCCTTCATGGACCTGTCAGCTAATTCTTATTTTGGCAATTTTGAGATCACTTGTAACAAATTATTCCCGTCTCACAGGGCTATCTGAAGAGAAAGCAAAATAACATGCAATGCAGGTAGCTGCATTCAGGTGGGGGTGATTTCACTTTTAATATGTATTTGGGTAACTGGATTCGGGTGGGTGGAGTCTACATTTAATATGCAATCAGGTAGCTGGAATTGGGTCGGGGGGTTCCACATTTCCTCTTCCTTCAAAGTGATACTTTATATGTAATATCTGCTTCTTCTCAAAGTTACAAAAATCCTACTACATCAAATTATTTATGAAAAATAAAGGTAATTCTATCAAAAGCAATTGTGACTAGTCTTTCAACCTAGCTATGCATATATGGGGGAGTGTATTTGTTAACCTGAAAGGCAATAAAACCTGTTTATGGGTAAATCAGTTCCTACCACTGGGTTTTTTGGGGATATCTAGTAATCTAGGTCAGTAATTCTAAAACTTGAGTGTGTATTAGGATCACCTAAAAGGCTTGTTAGATCATGGATTGCTGGGATACACCTAAACAGTTTCTACTACAGTAGATCTGGGGTGGGGCAAGAGAATATGGATTTCTCACAAGTTGCCAGGTGATGCTGATGCTGCTGGTCTAGGGATCCCACTTTGATAACCACTGACCAAAGTCTTTAAGGTCACAAGGTGTTTGTAATTAGTTCAGAAACCAGGATATAACATGTTTAAAAATCCTTAGCAATAAAAGGCAATATGAGGCCCCAAACAAGCAACCATGTGTGCTCTACAAGCGCAGTGGTGAGAGAACTCTGGGTAGGCAAGATTTCTACTCTCAAATCTGGATAGGGTTAAGATCATCAGAGAGCAGGGCATTCTAGAATGGGGAAATGAACCAAATTAGTTGGAGCTAAGACTGGAGAGGTAGGTAGGGATGTGTCTGTGGAGGACTTTTAATCACATAAGGCGTACAGATTTTATACAAGAGGTAGTATTTCTTCCACCAACACTGTCTCCTCCTGTGACCCGTGGGCACAAAGATCTAGCTCCACATTACTGCAAACGGTTTAAACTTCCCCAAACACCGTTCAGCTGGGGTGAGGTGGGAACGTTAGCAGATCTCTGGCGTTTGGTGAAGATACTAAGTTAGACTGAGAGGTGGATTATTTGCATCGCTGAGTCCAAAAGTTACCGGCTTTTGCAGGGATGGGAAAGCAGGAAACTTTTGGAGGTCTCCCAAAATATAAGAAAAGATTGTTTGGGTGTGGATTTAGGTTGGACAGGAACAGGAAATATCCTGGGATGTCTGAGGCAACCCAATAGAGGGTCTCAAGCGGACGAGACCATGTAACACAGTGCAATGCTTTTCCATCTTTACGGTGCACCTCTTAGGAGTCACCTGGTGACCTTTCTGAAGTGCAGGTACTGATTCAGCAGGCCTGAGATTGTGCATTTCTAAGATTGTGAGTTCCCAGAGGATGCTGATGCTGCAGACCGCACTTTGAAGCAAGGTACCATGGGACATCCAGAACGCCTACGGCGAGAGAGGCCTGCTGGCCACATCCCCTGAAGAAGGCAGGATACATGCAATCTTTTAAGCTAAGGTCCCCGTCCTGTCTCTCGGGAGAGGTGAGCAGTGAGGATATGGGGACAAGGAGAAGGACGGCTCAAGCAGGGCTGGGGAGGGGCAGAGGTGCCCAGGCGCGCCAAGTGCAAGCGCTCAGGAGAGCGCGGTCGGACTGGGCCCGTGGTTCTGGGGCCGCGGCGCGATTGCAGGAGTTTCGGCCCTCGGCGGCTCCCATCGCGGCTCCCGGGAGCGAAGCGAGACGGCGACGGCGGCAGTCGTCCCTCCCCACGCGGGCGCGCGGGCATGCGGACACCCACTCGGCCGGTCCAGGCTCTCAGGCTCCCGGAAGCGGAAGGGAAGAGCGGCCTGGCCTGGGCGGCGGCGCCGGAGGAGGCGGAGGTGGCGCGACAGGAGGAGGGGAAAGAGCTGCTGGCGGCCGCGAGAGCTGGGGCGGCGAGAGGCGAGCCAGCCG
>NW_012122487.1:8295806-8388912 GCF_000951035.1 Colobus angolensis palliatus
CCGCTCCTCCGCGCCGGGACGCCCTCACCTGTCCCTGCACGCCCCCTGCACCTGCTCTGCTTGGAACCCCGGGGCTTCTCGGTGCCTCCCCGCCCCAGGCCTGGCCTTTCTCAGAGCGTCTTCTGCTAGAGCTGCAGCCACCTGCCAAGTGCCCCTCCCTCAAACTGGCGGTGAGGGGTTCCTGCTGTAGTCGAGACGGTGTTGGCTAGTTATTTATTTATTTTTTAAAAATCTATTTCCTGAGTTTCTCGCTTGTAAACTACAGTTTCTGTCTCCGCACCCCCGTCTGGAGACCTACACTGGGATCCCTGGTTTCTCTGTGCTGTTCCAGAGCTATTCATTCATTCCAGACTTCTGGTGTGAAGCTGCAGAGAGGACAAACAGTTTGCTCCTTTATTGACCTCCTCACTCTTCTTCTCTCGATCCAAAGAGGTTTTCGGGAAAATGGCTTACGGGTGGCAGCAGTTTGCACTTGTTACTGTTCACTATAATAGGTCGCTGGATTGTAACTGCAGAGTCCATTTAAGTTATGGTCTTTTTCAAGCTATATGTGTGTCACATTTTAAGATCCCTTGAGAGTCAGGGTGGTTGTCTGTATTATCAGGCTGAGAGGACATGACCAATTATTACTTTAAAATATTGCAATATAGCATCCCCTGAAAGTACAAGAGAAAAAAAAAATCAAGGTCATTGTGGGCGGGTCATAAATTATATTGTAAAGTTACAGTCCAAAGACGACCAACGATAATTAAGTGCAATTTAAAAAGATGTGTTAAATAGGTCCTCAGCCTACTATGCTAATATGTACACTTTTAAAAATTCACTGCCTTCCTTGTGGTAAGAATGATACTAATAACAGTCACCATTTGATGACTGCTTAGCATGTGCCGTTCCTGGATTAAAAGGCTTTTGGTGTAATATTCTTCTAACTCTTTAGATTTTACTTATTTTAAAGATAAAATTCAGAGAGATGCTCTATTTTTCCTTAGTTGTGCCATCTCTTAAAAGCAAAAAGATGTTTGAAGAATTGAGGTGAGAAATCAATTGGAAAGAAAACCAAATGAGATTTGGTGTCATGGAAAGAAAAACTAGATTCTAGTCCCATTTCTGTCACTATCCAGCTGTGGGGTCATGGGTAGGGCAATGACCCATGTTATTTTCTGTATACCATCATAAATTCTTTAAGGCTTATTTTAGCTTTTCCATGCTTACTTGGAAAATATTATGTTTTTAAATAATATAAGACCCTTTAACGTGTTGAAGGTACATTAAAAACATATACGAAGTATTAGTAAAATTATATCAAAATACAAGTTAAAATGTGTAGTTCCATAATTGTTTTGGTGTAGTACTCTTCCAGAATTCATCATTTTCGATGGAAACAATTCTATTAGATCCTTTCACACTGTTGAGATTTCTGTTAACGTACTTGGGAAGCTGTAGTTGGAATAAATGAAATAGAACATCATTTAAAGAAATGATGAGGACTGTGTCACTTTTGCCTATGAGGTGCTTTGTTTAATAAGATAAATCTAAGCGTTTAAAAATGCAGACACATAATCAGCTTAACAGGAAGTTCTGAAATAAGAATCAATGAATCATAACATTTGTACTTCTTATTTGCCTACTGCCTCATTTCTTTAATTCGTAATGACCGATTCAGAACCTATGGAAAAGCACATGAATAAAATAATGGTTTTATAAAATGTGACCCACATATAGCTTGAAAAAGACCATGACTTAAATGGCCTCTGCAGTTACAATCCAGGGACTTGTTATAGTGAATAGTAACAAACGCAAGCTGCTGCCATCTGTAAGCCATTTTCCCGAAAACCTCTTTGCATGGAGAGGAAAAGAGTGAGAAGGTCAATAAAGGAGCAAACTGTTTGTCCTCCTGCTAGTCTTATTATATAGTGGTTTAGTGAAGAAACTGCTTGAGAAGTTGAGTAATGTCTCCATGGAGCTGTTTTTCTGGAATTGTAATTGAATGTGACTCAATGAAAACTTTTTTAGCATAGGAGGTGACACAGTGGCAGTATCAGTATTACCAGGCAAAATAGGGAAGGCAGAGGAAAGGCTGTTTTTATTGCCAAGAGCTTGTTCCCTAAATTCAGTTTTACTTTTATTTTAAGGAATGTAACTTTTTATGTTGTTTTAGTAAAACATTAGGGCTCAGATTCAACTTTTCACATACATTAGTTGTAATAGGCAATTTAGCATCTAGTAGAATAATCAGTGCTTAAATAACTCATTAAAGTTTAAAATACAGATGAAATTGTTAAAAAAGTTTTTATTGTTGAAAGTGATTTGTTAAGAATTCTTGATAAGTCAGACTAGTTTAAAAAGCACATTTTCATAGACATGTGAATCATCACTGCTCATTGATAGCTCCCTGAACAAAAATACCTTAGTATGATGGTAGTTTATGTGTTTGTTTCGCTCTTTAGATCTAACCTGGGTAAAATTGTGACATTTTTGAAGTTTGCCTTCTGCTTTTCAAGCTGCTTTTTCCTCTGCTGTTTCTCTCAGAGTAGATTCACCTTCTTCACCATTTCAGAGATTCTCTTAACCTATGTGTTGCTACTTCTACAAAAGGGCAGGTTGGGTAAAATAGGTATTTTACCATTCACTGATGAATTTTTTTTTAATTCTAATATAAAATGCCCAAGTGTGATGTCAGCCAGGCTTCTGATTTTAAGCTTTTTATCTGTAATTACAGAATGAAGAACTTTTTCACTTACTGCAGGATTTTCAGCTTCAGCAAGCAGGTGAGGAGAGATTTTTCTTATGGTGTTAGTGTTCTTAAATCATGCCTGCTTTGGTAAAGCCTGGTGTGAAGGAAATCTAATTTAGTCTCCTACCCACCACCCAAACCAATCTCTCTTGGTGCAGTGGGTACTAGAAGGTAAGTAGCAGGCTTCCCCTTCCTTCTTAGAAGAACATACTTGATCCATACCCAGGAAAAGCCTGGGCCTCTTCATTTCTGACTTTTACTGTATCTGAAGGTTTTTCCTTCTGCTGATTTTGGAACAAAAGTTATCTGTTTTTCATCCCCATTCCTATCCTACAATTAATCTTGCCCTTTCAGTTCCTTTTCCCACTCCTATCTCCCTAAATGAAAACTCCCAAAGAGAAATTTTATACTGACTGAAACAATATTTGGTGGTCTTTAATTCGTATCGCCCCACACCTCCCAAGCTATTTTTACTTTTTGTTAGAAGATTCTAATGAAGTGAGCTTGAGCTGGGGAGAATGGAGACCGAGGCTGCAGTGAGCTCTGATTGCAGCATTCCAGTCTGGACAACATAGTGAGACCCTGTCTCAGACAAACACACATAAAAAACAGTGCCCCAGTTACCTACTTTCTCTAAAGTTAAAGCAAGTTAATGCAACTAGGGAAAAATAAAGGTAAATGCCTGTATTAGCAGTACTAATACTACTAGTACTGCTAATACTACTAGTACTGCTAGTACAGGATAGTGTTAACAGTATTAATAATACTTCAGTGTAGTACTACTAATACAATCATTTGTATTTATTTTTTACTCATGAGACTGGTAAACACAAAAGCAAATTTATGAGAAGAGCAACAGCTTATGCTCAGTTTTGCCCAGAATGTAATTTAAAAACTTAGTCTACAGAGTGGATTCTTGAAACTATTGGTGGTACATGCACGTATGTTATGCTTTGACACTTCGTCCACCCACGTTTTTACAGTCTTCCTGGAAAACTCAGCAATTGATTCAGAATCCCTGCTTACATTATACATTCTTTGTTAGCTTCTGAAATCAAGTACTGATTTTCTTTCACACTTTATTTCTTTGCTCACCAGTCCTGCTTTTAATTGAAAGTGATTTAGTTTAGGGGCTTTAGTTCAGTCATTCTATTTTTTTTTTTTTTTAGATGGGGTCTTGCTGTGTCGCCCAGGCTGTAGTGCAGTGAGGCAATCTCGGCTCACTGCAAGCTCCTCCTCCCAGGTTCACGCCATTCTCCTGCCTCAGCCTCCTGAGTAGCTGGGACTACAGGCACCCCTACCACGCCTGGCTAATTTTTGTATTTTTAGTAGAGACAGAGTTTCACCGTGTTAGCCAGGATGGTCTCGATCTCCTGACCTCGTGATCCACCCACCTCGACCTTCCAAAGTGCTGGGATTACAGGCGTGAGCCACCATGCCCAGCCTAGTTCAGTCATTCTATTTTAGATCAAATCTCTATTTTTGGTTTTCTGCTTAAAGAACCCCCCCAGCCAACATGTAGACATATAACTTCAGCTAGTGTAATACTAGCTGAAGGGCTCTCATATTTGAAGTTTTTTTTTAACTTGTTTAGACTTTAGAAAAGTAGATAACGGGGCATTTTTTGTTGTTCTTGTGCTTGTTTTGTTTTTTGTCTGAGACAGAGTCTCACTGTTGCCCAGGCTGGAGTGCAGTGTAGTCAGAGCTCACTGCAACCTTGGTCTCCATCTCCCTGGCTTAAGCAATCCTCCCACTTCAGCCTCCCAATAAGCTGGGACTACAGATGAGTGCTCCCACACCCGGCTGGTTTTCTGTTTTTTTTTTTTTTTTTTGTTGTTGTTGTTTTTGAGACAGAGTCTTGCTCTGTCACCCAGACTGGAGTGCAGTGGGGCAGTCTCAGCTCACTGCAACCTCTGCCTCCTGGGTTCAAGTCTCAGCCTACTGAGTAGCTGGAATTACAGGTACCTGCCATCACATCTGGCTAATTTTTGTATTTTCAGTAGAGATGGGGTTTCACCGTGTTGGCCAGGTTGGTCTTGAACTCCTGACCTCAGGTGATCCACCCGCCTTGGCCTCCCAAAGTGCTGGGATTGCAGGCATGAGCCACCACTGTTTGTCTTTTGACTAGAGACTAGGTCTGGCTATGTTGCCCAGGCTGCTCTGGATTTCCTTAGCTCAAGCAATCCTACCCAACTCACCTCCCAAGTGTTATGATTACAGGCAAGAGCAGGCCCTGGGGTATTGTTAAACCGTTTCATTACTTTTAATGATGGGGACCCAGAAACATTGTTTCATTCTGGAGTTTGTAAAACTAGAAGCAAAACTTACCTTTTACTTTCCCTTCCTTTCCTCTCTCCTTCACTCCCCTGTAAAGTTAGCATTTTGGAGGTGCTGCTTTGCCAGGCAATTTCTCTTTTAAGCGTGACAGCAACTGTGTAAGTTGACATTTTTATCTCCATTTTACAGATGGTCAAACTGAAGCCAGAAAAGAAACTAAAGCTTGGAAAGTGAATAAGAGACTGTGTCATAATTTCTCTTTTAACATCTGTAGAAGATTAATTTTTTAATCTGTTGATAATCAACTGAATATCTGTGTGATATTTAAAAAATTGAATTCCTAATTGGCAAGGAGAGCGTGATTTTTACGGAGAATTATTTAACTGCCTACACTTGACCAGTTTTCAGAGTAGAATGATATCAGAAGTCAAAAAGTTTTATAAATATGTTTTTAGCTGTAGCTCTGCTTTCTAAATTCATTGTTGGCTGTAATTAATAAGTTTAAAATTTCATATATTCATCTAATAAGCATTTTCTCTTGGCACTGTGGGAAAAAAAATTTGGTGTGTTTGAAAACTTAGCTTGTAAAGTGTTGATTGTATTCTTTCAGGCATAGCAGTATCAAAAATATTTAATGACGTTGTATAGTTTTGAAGCTTTGGAATTGTTTTGTTATTCCAATTTTTGGGATGTTTAGGCCCAACATTACTTTTGTTTGTTTGTTTTGTTTTTGAGACAGGGCCTTGCTCTTGCTCCCAGACTGGAATGCAGTGGCACGATGATCTCTGCTCACTGCAGCTTCCGCCTCCTGGGTTCAAGCTTCAAGCGATTCTCATGCCTCAGCCTCTGGAGTAGCTGGGATTACAGGCAGGCGCCACTATGCCTGGCTAGTTTTTGTATTTTTGGTAGAGACAGAGTTTCACCATGTTGGCCAGGCCAGTCTCAAACTCCTGACCTCAGGTGATCTGCCCACCTTGGCCTCCCAAAGTGCTGGGGTTACAGGCATGAACCACGGTGCCTGGCCCAGCATTACTTTTATTACCACATAGATGAGATTTGATTTCTAGCGGTGGTGGTGTTTATCTAATACTAAAATATGAATCTCATTTCAGAGGCTGTGTCTGCAGTGTAGCTCTAATAACTATAAATGTAAAGTAGGATTTTTCTTGTTTTTAAGCCAGTGAGTGACTGGGATTTGACTCATGGGTGATTGACCTGTGCTATAGCCTGCTAACGTGACTGATAGAAACTACTGTTTTGCTGAAACATTAGGAAGCCACTCTCAAGTCATAGACTTAGCAGCATTATTGTTTTTGGCCATGTTTCAAAAACGTTTTGTTGTACCACATTTAATTCTGTTTGAAATTTTTCCTGAAAGAATTCATTTATTTGCCATTGGGGTAGCAGCTCTTTAACTTTTTTATTTTTTTGAGATGAAGTCTCGCCTTGTTGCCCAGGCTGGAGTGCAGTGGTGCAATCTCTGCTCACTGCAACCTCTGCCTCTTGGGTTCAAGCGATTCTCGTGCCTTAACGTCCTAAGTAGTTGTGATTACAGGCACACACCACCATGCCCAGCTTATTTTTGTATTTTTAGTGAAGACAGGGTTTTGCCGTGTTTGCCAGACTGATCTTGAACTTCTGACCTCAAATGATCCTCCCACCTCAACCTCCCGAAGTGCTGGGATTACAGGCATGAGCCGCTGTACCCAGCCTTTAACTTTATAATTCTGTGTTCAGTCTCTATAAAAGCAAAGGTGCAGCCAAGGAGCCCACTTTAAATTAGCTTAAAAAGTTAAGAGTAGAAACAAAGTTTATTTGACAATCTAACAATTATGGACCATAGAGAAGTTGACCTTGGGAGGAAATACAAGTTCCCTGCCCCCCACAAATGTATAAAGGCAAAAGAAATGTAATGGTAATAATTTTGATGTGTTTTTTACATTCTCAGTATTTAATAGTTTGCTGTTGCTGTGGTAACCAGCACACCTAACACACTTGTAACTTGTCCTTTGTTTCCTGTCTTAGAGAATGGTTCCACCCTTCACCTAGATCCTAATGTGAAACTTGGGAGCCATCCTAGTCTGCCCTCTGCTCCCAATTGATCACTAAGTCCTATCAGTTTTATTTATTTAAGTTCTCCCAGGTCTGCCCTTTTTCAGTATGCCTCCTGCCTTAAGTGTCACTACCCCACCCACTTACACACACACACACACACACCATTCCTCTTATCAGTTACCATTTTTGGGGTGCTTACCCCATGTGCCCTCATCATTTCTTGCCGGGTTAACAGTCAGTCTACCTGGTTGCATGTATTCAATCTCAGTGCTTTATCAGTCCACCAAAATTCAGCCCTCAGATTATGTCCGTTCTTCCGAAAATGCAAATTTGATCATGGCATTTTACTGCCTAAAATCCCTCAGTGGTTTTCCACTGTGTTCAAGGTGAAATCCAAACTCATTGGCATGGTTTAACAGTGTTTTTCAATCTGAGGATCTACCTGTGGGTCATGAAATCGGTTTAGTAGGCTATGACCAGTATTATACATTTTTATTTAAGTAAAATAAATAGGTTGCAGTGGTACCCAACTGTAGTGCCAGCGGCCCAGGAGACTGAGGCAGGAGGATTGCTTGAGCCCAGTGTGCTATGATCGCACCTGGGAATAGCCACTGCACTCCAGCGTGGGCAACATAGTCAGACCCAGTCTAAAAAAAAAAAAAAAGAAAAAATAGAATAGCAGTATCAGCGTGTGTCATATGTAGTAAGGGTAAATATCACTTCATTAAACTTTTTTAGTTATTCATATATATCTGTGTGTACTAGTAATGTTATAAAATTTATTAGAGTTGGTTGTGGTCAAAAGGATGAACATCTTACCCCATTCTTTATGCAGTGATTCTTGTTATTTCAGTTTACTCAGATTTCCTTTGCCTGCTTTTATGCCTTTGCTTTTTCTGTTCTCTTGGTCTGCAGAGTCTCCATTCTTCATCTAGCTAACTTACAGGGTTTGTTGTCTTCAGGAATCTTTTCCTGATGGCTATGTACTGTAAGAAATAAATTTTGTAATATGACCTATGAACCAATATCCTTACCATATGAGGTAACAGTCTTGTCCCCTTGCCCTCTTTCTTAACTTATCTTACTGGTCTAGTCTGTTTGCTAGTCTGCCTCCATTGAAGATAGAGTCTCTCTTTTTCATCTATACCCTGTGTTAAAGCATAGTATGTATAGTAGTTAAATGTTGATTGAGTTAATAAAGTAGTGCATCAGTATATGTTATATACAGGACTTTACAGTATATATTTTTAAGCCTGAATTGTAGAAACTGACTTATGTTTGACTCTCTTAATGGTTTCATTACAGGAGGATTAACTGTCTTAAAACATTTTAAATTAAAACTTCCATTTTAGGCTGTTTATCTTTGTTTATGAATTGTGATTATATACTTCTAGCAGAATCTATTGTTATTTTGTGATTTGTGGCCAAGGAAGTGTGTAGTGGAGCCCAAATACTGAACATACAATGCTTATTTGATTTTATGGAGTGATTTTGAAAGAGAGACTCTCATGTATAATGGTAACCAAATGCAAATTCTGAAGGGATGGGTGGGATATGAAAGCACAGAATCAAATGGAGTTGAATTTTTTTGTTGTTATTTCTAAATTTAAGACATTTGTAATTGGCATTTTCACAGTTAGAATATTTAGTTGCTTATCGTTTTTATCTTTGTGAGAAATCATTGTTTCTTAAACCATTAATAGGTCCTCATGGAAAACTGTTATTGAAGAGAGATCTATTTGGTGGCATATAATTGAAAAAAATGAATCAAAAGAAAATCTCTAAATGCTGGTGCCAGAAAAATCACAGCACACCTCAGTGAATTTGCAAGTGGTAAGTTTGCTTTTTGATTTTACATGATGATATATTTTTGAATTATGTGCCATGGTATCCTTGGAGTCTTATGCTTAGATGCACTTAATTGTCAGTTAGCAAATGTGGTTACTTTATGTTTATTTAAAAGTTTTTATACTAAGTTTTAACCAAATCTGTTTTCTTAAATAAGACTTTTTCCGTAGAGAAAAATAATCTGTAAATAATAAGTTTGGGAAACATCTTACCGTAAGTGTTACATGGCTTTACAGCAAATCCTTCCGTACTTCATTTTTAAAAGTAATAATTTTAAAAGCATTTACTATAAGGATAATATATAGTGACAAAGAGGCCTAAGTTAAACATTTTGTTTGTAAGTTTAGTGTCTCTTAGGTTATCTTTATTTGAAAAGAATTTAGAAGTACATAGTTGTTGATAAACTTAGAACACATAAATATTTGAAAGCCTTCCTTCTCACTGCTCCTTTCTCAGCCCATTGAGAACAGTTTGATTGGTCTGTTTTCTTGCAGTCTTTTTTTCCTGCACTTGTGCAGAAATTACTTATGCACATACACACATATTTTTTCTAACAAAAATGTTATATAAACTATTGTATAATTTGCTTCCCCCAACACTTAATTTTGAAAAATTTCCAACAGAAGCATTGAATTTTATTGTGTAACATCTGAATACTTATCATTTAGATTCCTAAAAAACATTGTAACAAATTTCAGCACATGTTCATGTATCTTTCTATCCACTTTGTTATTAATTTGGGGGATTCATTTCAAAGTAAATTGCAGACATCAATATGCTTTCCCTCTACATAATTCAGTATACATATTGTTAATTAGGGCTCAGTATTGGTTTACAGTTTCTTAAAGGTAAATTTACATACCTGACGTGCAACAATCTTAAGTGTACATTTGCTGAGTTTTGACAAACTCATACATCTTTGTAACTCAGACTCCATTATCAATAGAAACATACTTATTATCACCACAAAGAGTTCCCTCATGCCTGTTTCTGGTCTGTCTCTATCCCTGTCTCTTTCCAGAAAGCCAGTTAAGGTCTGTTCCCTCTCCACTCCTAATGGATTTTGCCTATGTCACTTGCTTTATTCACTCAGCAGTATGTTGTGGGTAGTTATATGCAGATCTAAATTTGCCTTCTTTTCTGCTTTAAAAAAAAATTGCAATAGCTTGGAAATAGTTTACACTATGGGTGTATTAGAATTTATTTGATCATTCCCTTTTCTATACATGGACATTTAGATTGTGCCATGCTTTGATGATTACGGAAAGTGCTCTATCCTTGTATATCCTCGTATGTGTATATACAGTCTCAGGAGTACTTCTGTAGGTAACAGTAAAAATAAAACTGCTGGGTAAAAGGGTTTTACTTTTTGATACATGCTGCCAAATTGCCCTCCCAAGATGATTGTATCAGTTTACATGCCCACCAGTAATGTATGAGAGTGTCCTTTTTTTCTGTGCCCTCTTAACATTGGATATCATCTTTCTAAAAGTTTTTCAGTACAATATATGAAAAATGTACCTTGTTATTTATTTCACATTTTCCTAATCGGTAATGATTAGCCATTGGATTTCTTTCCCTTTGTGAATTGCTTCTTTATATATTTACATTGTATGCCTCTTGTCAGTCATGTGTTGTATTTTTTCCAGGAATGCTTTATCTTTTAGCTTTGCTTTTCGTGTGTTTTGGGCTTCAGATGTGTTAATTTTTATCTGGTCAGACATGGCTGATGGGTCTTCATTGTGAAGGCCTTCCTTCTTCCAAGAATATAAAACCACTTGCTATTCTAATACTTTTCCATTTAATGAAATTTAGAAGAAAAAGATAAATCATTGTGAACTGAAGTGCCAGGAAAAATTTCAAATGGAGAATGAGATTCAAATTGCCCTTGAAGTCTGAGTTGAATTTAGATGGAGTAAGCAGAATGGTAGGGTCGTTTCAGACAGGAGGAATGAGTGATGGAATATCGTCGAACAGTGGTAACAAGACCACTTAGGCTGAGGTGAAGAGTCATATAAAACTGTAAGCATAGACATACGTGTTTGGATATATTTGTTGGTAATTATTTTGGCTAATCTTTATGATTTTCTAAAATCTGCATCTTGATGTTACAGTTTTCTGTCCAATAATAGTTTTCTGTCATTTTCATGGTGACTTGAGTATTCTTCTTGAGGAGAATATGTGGTGAAATAAAGTTGCCTGAAAAGGCAAAAAATGGTAGTATTCCACTGGAATAAGTTGAACATTATAAATATTTACTCAGTCTGGTTTATTAGAGTGAAATTATAATTGTTTTTAAAGTTTGTGCTGTAGTAATTTACATCATTTAGTCCCTGTAGTCGACTATAGTTACCAGATAGCAATCTTAAAAAAAAGTAGAAGTACCAGTATATCCACTAGTTACTTAATTAGAGTTTTGAGTTATGAGCTCACCATTTAATATACAAATTAGTATGTTGGAATCTCCCGCTAATGAAAGTATTTTATGAATGCTGTCCTTAAGACCGAGTAACAGCATTGTGTTCAGTTTGGTCATTGCTCAGGATGTGTAATAGTTTCTCTTCAGCCATAAGCCACGCCTGGTAGATATTAATTGAGTGGAGAGATGATCTTGCACCTCTTCCAGTTACGCATTTGTGGTTTGTCATCTGATTTGGAGCACTTGGAAGATCACTGTTTTGTGTTCTGCAACCCAGTTGAGAGGATTATGTGGAGCTAAGTTTTACCAGTCAGGTATTTTTAAAAATATATTAAACATCTTACTTGTTTGTTGTTGTATTTTTCTATCCTGTGCTCACTTTTCCTTAGGGATGCTTGCTCTTTTAGAGATTGTCATCTATGTGTGTTTACGTCCAGGAAAAATGGATATATTTTAAACTATACTTTTCACTTTGTAATTTTTTTTTGTTGTGAGAGATCTCTTCTAGTGATAAAGAAAAATTTGTTGTTCTCTAGTAGAGGAAAATAAAAATGGAGTTCAAAAATGAATATTTGATAATTTTACCACTTGTTTTGCTAGGTCATGTACTTTTCTGTTTCTAAAGTTAATAAATTTAGAAATAAGTAATGAAGTTACTCTCATATGTACTTAATGAAATTCATGTTCTGTTTTTAGTCTTGAATAGAACTGAAACATTAAAGAAAGAAAGATACATACAATTAATAATACTGAACATGTTGAAAGAGCACTTGTCATTTCTTTTAGCACTTGATAGTTGGCAAGACTAAAAAATTAACATTGTCTTGAATGTTTCTCTTTTTGACTGTGTAGATACCTTACCATTTGTATTTGAGATTCCTTTATTAAAATGATTCTTAGCAAATTAAATAGCATGCTTTATCCTGACTTTCTTCATTTTAATGATACCAATCTGTCTTTTGATTTTTAAATTAAAAGATAAATAAATGAAACTTTTATTAGTTTAGTGGCCTAGGCATTATTTCTATTTTAGAATTCATACACAAGTTAGAATATATCTGATTTAAACCATTGAGTGGTATTGCATTTGGGTTCTTTTTTTTTTTTTTCCTGCTGGCCCAATATTTGCAGGATCTGGGGATGAGAAAACGGGGGTATTCCTTTAAAATTAAGTATTCCTTAGTGTCTTTTTCTTTGTTTCAGTAGCTTTATAGCTTGAAGAACATTGGCAAGGCCTCTAAGGGATGGTACCCTGAGGCTTTTCGATTGATTATGAGTTGTTCTTAGAATGAAGTAGACTGGGATATAGGCTGAAAATCTGGGAGTCCACCCTTGACACTTTCCTCTGTAACCCCTAATATCTGATTAACCAGAAAGTCAGACTGGTTTGATTCTAACAATTGCTCCTTTCTGCAAACCTAATTTTGGCTTTTGCCTTCTCTTAGCCTAATGGATCTCTGTCTTTAGTTTTATCATTTACACCAGAGCTTCAGTAATTTATTCACAGTACACATTTCATCATGTTAATCCTCTGCTTCAATAGCTTTCTATTGCCAAAGAATTCAGTCTTAGCATTCTAACATGGCATCTTTATGTCCTTCATGATATAGGCCTGTATTTCTTAGCACTCACTCTCCACAGAAAGCTTTATGATTTGTGATGGCAGGTTGTAATACCTCCCACAGTTTCTACTCTTGCCCTTGCTATTCCTTCTGTTTGCGGTATTGTTGTCACTTTTCATTGCTTGGATAACTTTTACTAACCTTCTAAGACTGAATTCAGGTTTCATCTCTTATAGGAAGTCTTAGTTTATCTAGTCCCATCTTCTGTGCCCCTATTAACATTTTGTCCGCAAATCTGGAACTTACCATATTAAGCCTTTTTTCTGATTCTTTTTCCCATTAGACTGTTTTAAGCAAAGACCATGTCTTCTTCATCATTGTGTCTGCAGTGTTTAGCAAGTAATGGGTGTGTAGTGGAGGCTCAGCGAATATTTGTTGAACTAAGTAAGTTCAACTCATTGTGGTAACATTGAAGTGTTTGTGAAGCTCATGGGTTAGTGGTTCGTAGACACCAGTCACCTGTTATCAGACTCTTGCAGAGCATTTTACAACATTTTATCGCTTTTTGAGCTTTATGAAGAATTATGATTCAGTAGATGTAGAATGGGGTCTGGGGATATGTATGTTTAAAAAGCTCCCCAGGTGTTTTTGGTTTTCTTACAGGCTAGAGAACCATTGTCCTAGTTTATTATTATACCATTACATTTTATGTAAAAGGTGCCCTCTAGGCTTTATGCAACAATTTATTATTTCAGCCTTGGAAGTTATATCTACCAAAGTATGGTTGTATTTTAAGTCACTTTTTTGGTACTATATATATATATAGAAGTATCTTAATTCCTTAAGTGTCTCATTGAGAGATCTGTTAGCATATTGTTAACACTCAACTAAGAAAAGCCTCATTTAAACAGGAGTCTTGAATTGATCATGATGAGATTTGCTGGGCTTCATTCTCTGAATTTTAATATTTTTGACAACTTGTAATTTTCACTTTTTGTCATTTTTTCAAAATCCTTAAAAAGTGTTTTATTATAGTTTAAAATTAAACTAAAGTGCACAGTTCTGAAGTATACAGCTCAGTGAATGTTTACATATGTATATAACCATAAAGTACCACCCAGGTCAAGATATGGAACATTTTCAAACCCCTCAAAGGTTCTCTCATGTTCCTTTTCAGTTAACATACACCCCTGTCACCACAAGATAGCCACCATTTTGACTTGTGTGACCATCAGTCTTCTGATTAAAGCTACTAAAAATTTTTGTATGTAATCTTTTGGTGGACATGTGGATTCATTTCTTTTGGGTTTACACAGGAAGTTCAACTCATTGTGGCAAGGACTGGGTTAAGGACAAACTTGTGTTTTAAATTTAGTAGATGATTCCAGTTTATACCCATGATAGCAATTCATAATGAAACATTGAAATTATTTGAAGCTTATGGTAAAATTTGAATATCCTGAAACTTCTGTTTGTTTTCCCAAGTATTTATTGTAAAAAAATATGTACAAAGAAGTATCAATAAATATATCAACTATAGAAAGAAAATATCAAATATGCAAAGAAAACTCAATGTCATTTTATAGAAGTTTTGCCAGAAATACAGTTTTTAGTCAAATTTTTCTATGTAAGTAATTATTTTCTTTGTTCCTTCTCCTTAGGATCATCCCTCCTTGTGGGTTAGCAGGCAGTTATAAGACTGCAAAATGGGTCTCCGGATTCACTTTGTTGTTGACCCACATGGTTGGTGCTGCATGGGTTTGATTGTCTTTGTTTGGTTATACAATTTTGTTTTAATTCCCAAAATTGTCCTCTTTCCTCACTATGAAGAAGGACATATTCCAGGCATATTAATAATAAGTAAGTTTCTTGATCTTTATTTTCTTGTATAATTATTTTTCTCACTGTAAACGTTTTTGGAGTGTAGTGTCACTATGATAACTTTCCTTTTAATATATTTAGTATTTTAGCAGTGCTGTCAATATTCAGTTATTTACTAATTTATGAACTTACAGAAATAATGGCCTTTATAGATTTGCAGTTAAATACAAGTGATATCTCCATTTTTAACTGCCAAGTACGTAAAGACCGTTTTGTTAAAAATAGAAAACTGACACAGTAGTGATAACTTGCATGTCTCTCTGTATTTTCAATATTGCTGTTTTGTACCTAATTACAAATGTAGTCGTTTTAAGAATAGAGATAGTATATGTTACTGAGAAGTAAGAATTTCATAAGAAAAGTATTGGTTGTGAGGTTGATTATGATAGCACTTAGAACTTCTGGATAGTTATTAGCCAATTAGTGATGGCTTGCTTATGATTAAAATAAATTGAAATTATATGTTTTACATGTACATGACATTTACAGTTTTCATGCCCATTACCTCATTCTGACCTCACACGAACCATGGGAAATGTTATATGCATGATAAAACTGTCCAGTACTATGCAGTCAGTCCTAGATCGAGCACTCAGAGACTGTTCCTTTTACATGTACAGTGTTTTTTTAATCCCCCAACGGAATTCCTCTATTCTTACTAATTTAAAAATGTAGAATTATGGTGGCCAAATCTATTTTCCCTTACTATTTTTGTTTTCTGGTTATTAATTTTAAAATTAAAACGTTTCTAAGTCTTAGTTCTCAAATTAATTGTTTTAAGATCCATCAAAAGGGACAGTTGAACTTCACTAATTCAGAGTAATATTGAAGATACCCAGTTAATAAAAAAGTTTAATTGTTGGTATTTTGATCCTTTCAAATATAGAACATGTAGTAATTAAAAGTGAGCCCATTCATTTATGCCATTATTAATAGGAAGTCCCTGTTAAGGGATCTGATTTATAAGAAGTTTGAGTTATTATAATGTAAAATAATAATTAAAATTAGTACTATTTAAGATAGTCCTCCTGACAGTATTCTTTGGTGAGTTAAATTATTTATTTTTTAATCTTTTGAAAATTTTTCTCCTGATGGTGTTTATTAAAATACACATTTTAAACTTTAATTATGATTGTTGATAAAATGTTTTGAAGGATAAGTAACTAATTTCTTTAATTTATTTATTTTAAAGTATTCTATGGCATTGCCATATTCTGTCTGGTTGCCTTAGTGAGGGCCTCAATAACTGATCCAGGAAGACTCCCTGAGAACCCCAAGATCCCGCATGGAGGTATGGTACTCTGGATTCATCAGTTTTGCTGATGCCAGAATTACTGTCTTTATTTACATATTTTATTGCCTTTAATATGTATTGGTTATGTATGTCATCTAACACCGCTTTGAAGTCTTTGCTTGTATGTGTCTTTTCCAAACTTCCCTACTTAAAATTGCAACCCTGCTCCCCCTGCACCCCTGCAATTTCACCACACCCCATCTCTTGGCTTCCTTTTCAGTTTACTTGTTTGTTTGTCTTCCTCCTCCCATTCTAGATCTCCATAAGCTCTGTGAGAGTATAGATTTTTTGTTTTTGTTTTCTTCATTTACTCACTGCTGTATCCCTCATATCCAGAAGAGTCTCTGTCATTTAAGATGCTCAGTACATAGTTGTTGAATGATACATGATTATCTGAGAAGTTATATTTTAATTTTATAAAGGGGTTTTCTTGATGGTGCCACTTATGTTATAAAGACAATATTGCTTAGAATAAATACTTGTAGTATTAAGAATACTATTGTCTATTTTTCCAAGTTCTAACAATTCAGTGAAAAATGGCAAGCATTTATTCTAGTTTCAGTCGAAGGTGATTTTTGATTACTCTATTGCATAATGACCATTCAAATCTCAAAAATGAATTAAAAATGTATTGCTTGTTGTATTATATACCGGGTATATATTGTACAGCCTTATTTATTTTCATTCCTGAGGCTCACTCTTTGATTGTTTGCTATATAAGCTATGAAAACTCTCTGAACTTTCTTCTAGTAAGAAACCCCGTCTCTACTAAAAAATACAAAAAACTAGCCGAGCGAGGTGGCGGGCGCCTGTAGTCCCAGCTACTCGGGAGGCTGAGGCAGGAGAATGGCGGAAACCCGGGAGGCGGAGCTTGCAGTGAGCTGAGATCCAGCCACTGCACTCCAGCCCGGGCGGCAGAGCGAGACTCCGTCTCAAAAAAAAAAAAAAGAAATTTATATGCCTGTGTAGTACATTGCAGAACCAAAATACTTTTATGGTAATTTAGTGGTTTCCAACTTACTGCACATTAGAATCCACCTGGGGAACTTCAAAAAATCTCAATGTCCAGGTCACACCCCATTTCGTTAAATCAGAATGTCTGAGGCATAGGAACCCGGTATCAGTATTTTTGAAAGATCCTAGGTGCTTCCAGTGTGTAGCACAGTTTGGGAACTAATGCAGTAATTTCTTAGGAAATTAGATTAAGTGACAAGTTACTTAGAAAGTCTCCCTTAAATTCTGATTATTGTTTTTCGACACCCATCATTTAGAGGCTTAGTTGGCCTTGAAAATTCAGAGATTCAATGGGAATATTACACTGATGTTTATATAACTGTAGAAGTTTTTGAATACTACATTAAATATTAAGTTTTTATTAATGTATAGAGGCAGTAGGACTGTCATGAGAAGTTTGTGTATGTATATGTGTTTTGCAGTGGGACAGGAGCAGGGAGGGTGGCAACTCTGCAATCTGTATAAAATCACTTTTCTTCCCACCTGGCTTAGCTAAAAACTCTCTAAAATATTGTAGACATGTGTTATCTACTTCAACTTGAAAATCCAGTGGCCCATGAAAATCAAAGAAACAGGTATTTTCTAACTTGAAGACCTGTTTCTGATGAACTCTTTAGTTTGCGGTGGTGAAAGACTCAAATGCCTAGATGTTCCAGACACTGCAAATCAATGAGAGGGGCCATATAGCAAGTATTTCATATTAAAAATTTCATACCGTATCTGAAAGTAGTTGTCTCTACTCAGCTACAGTAAAATCGTCATGCAATTAGACTGTTAGATCTTAAAATTCTTAGAATACAGGGAATCCCAATTTTTATGAGAAATTTTGTGATTAAAAAAAGACACTGGAAACTAATTTAAAATGTTAAGAATGTTGTATATGCCCCAAAATTTACATCGTTAGGCCTAATTGACTAATTGAGTCTACATGTAACAACTCTTATCTTTAATGTCTAGACTGTAGTGATGTAGGGCACCCTGGCATCTTGCTGACTGTTTGGATGTCTGCTTTACATCTTATCTCAGTTGACATGTGGCCTATTTTTCTTTCCTGAATTCAAAAAACTTCCCATTCACTCCATTGACAAAAATACACTTACTTGTCATATATTAATGTTTCTCCAAAGTCTTTTTCTAAAAATGTCGCATATCGTATGATCCTCATGGTAATTGTATGAGGTAGGTAGGCTGGGTGGTCAGGAGCATAGATTGTCCTTCCTGGATTAAACAGCTGGTTGTTGGTGTGAGATCCAGCCCAGAGACCCAGAACCTTGTCTCTGTCATTTTATTACCATGGATCTATATACAGATTGATAATTTTAGCTTTTTATTCACCTTTGTTATGAATCTGGGGAAAACTTAAGTCATCATTTACTTTTTGGTGCTGGTTACCTGATTCGTTTGTAAATATTATTTTAATTTAGTAAAAAACATTACAAAATTTTAACAGTGAAAAATAATATTGAATGCCTAGAGAGTTGAAACTATAGAAGAGTGACATTTATTCAGGAATGTTTAAAGGTTGAGCAATTTCATATAACTGAATTCTTCAGAAAAGGGAACTTAAAGCCCTAATACTTTGGTGATTTTAACTATTTTTTTATTGAATTACTCTGAAATATTTTACATGCCTTTCTGCTTTTTTGAAACACAATGACTTTAGTATATATGTGACTTACTAAATATGAGGCAATTTGAATATAAGGAAATGTTCCATTTTCTCATGAAAAGATTCTCAGAATTTGACTTTATAAACTTTTGAACATGTAGATGAAACAGTCAAATGAAATTGTTACGTTTGTTTATATTACTTGAGTTGTTCACATGTGTATTTGAAATAAAATATAAAATGAACACCTTCAGTTAAAAATGTTTTTATCACTTTCATATTTTATGAAATTTTGTTCAAGTTCTTAACTATGTTTAAAAAATGTTTTACTGAATATAATTTACATGCTGTGTAATTTATCCAGTTAGAGTGTACAATTCTATGGGTTTTAGTATACCCACAGTTGCGTAACCATCACCGCAATCAACCTTAGAACATTTTAATCAAGTTTTTCACTTGCATGTTCGACATGTGGTTTTGTCATTACTAGAGCCATTTTTTTTTTTTTACATAGCATTACAGAGGAAATTCTTTCAAGTTAAAAAAAAATGTGTTGTGTTTTGATGCAGTCTCTGGAAAATTTACCCCAAGCTGTAAGGATGCCTGTATTCCGTGATCAGGGTCATGTATTCACTCACAGTTTTAGTGTTATCCTCCCTCTTATATTGCTTTTTAAAGGTGATCTGTGAGAGACTTATTGACATTTATTTCCTACATTGACAACTGATTCTTGTCAGGGAATCTCTGTTAGGACCCAAACTTTGTGTTGATTTAGCTTATTTCAAGTAATGTTTTTCTCCTCAAAGCATTACTTAGTGATTTTAAATATATTAATTGAGTGAGGGTCCCTTAAAAGGTGAGTCTTTTAAAAGACTCAAGTAGAGGGTGATTCCTTCCTTTCTGAGGGTTAAACAAACCAAGCATTGCATTATATTCATTCAAGCATTTACAACATTAATAAATCTCCAGGTTAAACAAAATGATGTATTTATTCACATTAAACAGCCTCAGTCATTTATGGAGTTTGCCTTTTTTTTGGTTTTGTTTTATATTTTGATTTTTCTCTCCCTTAAAAATGTATCTGTTAGCTTTTAATTTTTCTAAAGTTATCATAAATTTTCAGTTGAACTCTTTTTCTCATAGGCTTTTTAAAAATATTATTACATGGCTAGTACAAAAATCATCAGACGTCAGAATGTACCAGTCACCAAGATCCTATGTGGACATGAGTAAAGAAAGGAAAGGGAAATGACTAAGAAAGGCTTTAGAGATATGTAGGGTATGTTAAGATGGATGGATTTTTTTTCTTGCTACACAAGCCAGAAGCACCTTCTAGATGATCAATTAAATTTCTAGATTTTGTACAGTAGTGATTTCTCATTTCTTCCCTAAGTATATAGAGATGTATGTGCTCATATAGATATGTGAAACTGTGAGTTTTTACAGGTATTTCTCGTTTTAGATACTTACGTGGTGTCTTCATGTTATCAAAGGAATGACTCAAATTCTTTCTTTAAATCAATTTATGGTCCAGACCATAGATTAGCAAATAAATTATTTTTTACTATAAAGACCTGTAGTAAACATTTTCAGCTTTATGGGCCGTACAGTCTCTATCACAACTCCTCAGCTCTGCCATTGAAACACAAAAGCAGCCATAGACAATATGTAAATGATGGGTACATCAAACTTTATGGACACAGAAATTAGAATTTTATATGATTTTTACATGTCACAAATTGTTATTTTCAATAGTTTAAAATTGTAAAAATTACTCTTAGCTCATAAGTCATACAGAAACAGGTGGTAGACTGGATTTGCCTGCAGACTGTAGTTTGTATCTGTAGTCTAGATTAAGAATTGTAGGCTTTCTCTAACTGTAGCCAAGTGCTCTCCTCTTTTCTGAGAATACATTTTAGATATAAAATGAAGAATTATATGCTGATTTCTCAGAAATTACCAATAATGAATACACCATGTTTATGTTTTAAGGGGTTGATAAAAACAAAGTTTTTATATTGCCTTTTAATGAAAATTGGTTGATTGTGGAGAGAACCTCCTTCCTGTCTATATTCCTCGCAATGTGTGAATTCAAAGTTTTAACACTGGGATGTTTGGGAGCATTGATCTAAGCAGGGGAGTGGGATATGATATGCTTGTGACATTGTAATATGCTATATATTAAATGAGTTTTTAGTTCACTTAGAGGTAAATAATACTAGTTTAACTATGTCAAGCTTTAATATTGCTGTTTTTGCATGATTTATTTTCATTAAAATAACTGTAAGAAATGAAAAAGGATTTTCTTTTAAAATGAGATTTCAAATATGAGAGATAATTTCTCAACTTTCATGTCATTGGAACAATTAATTTGATGTAGGTTTTATTCATACTTTGTTTCTTCAGAGATATCTGTAGTGGGAATGTTTTCCCAATGCTTTACTATATAAAAGTCCAGCATGTTGATGTTGCTCCTGACCATTCAACTAAAATAATGGAATTCAAATAGAGAATCTTTTTCGAAAATTGAATACTGTCTACTATTATCTTTCACTTTTATTTTGAATCTTTCATGTTTTGATTTTAGACTTTTCATACGTCAGCAAGCATTTAGTGACTACCTACTATGTGCTAGGGTCCCACTCTTCATATAGTAATATTCAATCTGAATATAGGAATTAGGCTAATCTTACTGTGCCCATACTTTTAATGAGGTTATGGGATGGTATAAACACGAATGATGAAAATTAAAAGAATTTTGTAAAAGTAAAATTCCATTCCAACATATTTAGAAGATACATTTTTGTATAAAAAGGCAATTGTCTTTTCTAGGAAGATGACTCTTCCATAGTTTTCATGGATCTGATTAGGACAATTTTTAATGAAAACAAAAGCCTTTTCTCTTATGCAAACTTCGTGTTTTATGCACAGAACTTAATTGTGTGCTATTTCCCTACAGATTAGAGGAAATTGTTACTTGATGGTAGTTCAGTGTTTTGTGAAGAACTGTTTTATTTTCATTAAAAATAATAGTCATTTTATAACATTTTTAACTACTGAAACTATTCTGACACTTCCCAAACCCATATGACATCCTTCTCTAACCTGTCGTGTACACTCTTAAATGAATCTATTGATATTTTAAAAAATTAAATGATTTAGGGAAAGTGTGTGGAGGGGAATGCCATCTCTGTTTTTCAAATGAGTTTATAGGATTGATTTCAACTTACTAATCAACTGAAACCAGGGTCAGCATTATTTCTTCTTTAGAGCCTTCAAAAAATAAAATTTCTAGAAATCAATTTGTTTAAATAAAATTGTTGTAGTATAATAATTTGGTTAGGCTTTAGGGTTTTGTCATTGGATTTTACTTATATTCTCACAGTATACCCAGGGTCCAAATACGTTGTTTTCTGTCTCTTACTTTGACTGTAACAATAGTGTCTTATTTTTATAGTCTTTTAAATTAGAAACACACAAAATAAGACATATATAGAATAGAACCACAATATTTATGGCAAACACGTTTACACCAAAGGCTTAGAAGAAGAAAAATCTCTTAGAGTTATATGTTGAAGTCTTCCTATAAAATCTTCTAAACAACTGTTGCTAAATTTCAGCATTACCCACTTGCTTTCATTAAATGGATTTTAATTTCTTTCTCTAGAAAGGGAGTTCTGGGAATTATGTAACAAGTGTAATCTGATGAGACCAAAGCGTTCCCATCACTGTAGCCGCTGTGGCCACTGTGTGAGGAGAATGGATCATCACTGTCCATGGTAAGAGTGATTCACTTCTAGCAAAGAAAAGGGGGTGGGTAATAAAACGTAAATCTTACAACTTAGCAGCTTTAAACAAAAGTTATGTTAAAGTTGTATAGTTTTACAATATCTTAATAAGGATATTGTTATTTAGATTATATGACTGATCAACTCCCAATGTCATTTTTCCACAGAAATCCTATATTTGCTAACAAGGAGAGATTTGAGCAAAAAAACTAAGAATTAATATGCAACCTAATATACAAAAGGATAAAGGTGGTTGTATTAAATGAGGCAATGTATATAAAACATGTAATAAGATATCTGACATGTAGGATGTACTTAAATGGTAGCTATTTCCAATTGTAGTAAACCATATACATCCGAATGTTTGTATTCCCTTTTTATTTGTTTAATTAATAACATTTCAGACACCCTGATAACCTCTTCCTTACCCCTTAAAGCTTTTTAAGCATTATGTGTTGGATATAGCTACTACCATTATGTACGTGTTGGAAGTATGTGAGTGATAATTAGCTGATTCTGCAGAACTGTCAACAGTTTTGGTCAATAGGGGGCTCTCTTGTAATATTTAAAGAAAATGTTCAGTTGAGAAATAGACTGAAAACAAATGCTGTGTGAATTCTGTATTGTATCTCATTTTAAAGCTGTCACAAAAATCTGTGAACAAGATATTGTATTTAATTCTGTTTTCTTAGCATTGGCTCTCTGTATAAATATTTAAACTGGTATAGTGTAGAATTTGACAAATGTATCTGTATACATGTATGTAGTATTTATGTTTGTATACACAGACATGCATATATGCAAATGTACATAGTGAGCCTCTTAATTTGTAATTGCACTTATTTAAAATTGATTCAAGTAGAGTTTAGCTTTTTCTAATGTTAGTTTATAGAGTTTTCCTTATTTTTGATAACTTATTTTGATAGCACAGTTAATCAGCAAACTTTTAGTGGAAATTTGTTGTTTTGCATAGACTGATTATTTAAATAGAAGATAATTTCCTGAAACAGGAAAAAATAAGAGCATTTTCGATAAAAGCACTTTGTTACTACATAAAAATTTTAAAAATTTCTAAATCTGTCAACAAGATAGAATAGTATATGACATATAGTTGATATTCAAAACTGTGCCTTGAATTTAAACAGATTAATTCCCAAGTAATCTTCTAAAGCTCAGTGATCTGTTTGCTGTCACAATAGTAATAGATTTTTAGAAAGTTAGGTGAAATATGTATTCAGATAATTGCTAATAATACAGAAAACTCAGTTTTTAAGCACCTCTTATTGTAGTGTTTCTTATTAACTAAAATACAGATGTTCATGATACAAGTGGATATTGATGACTTTTTTCCAAACGAATGCAGTAGTTTAAGATTAAAAAAAAATCAACTAGGAAAGACTCACTTATTGGTGGCCAAATAAGGTGCTATTTAACCTTAATTCTAACCTTGGGGTGATTTCTCTTTCTAGGCCTCTTGCTTCCATAGTTTTAGTCAACTTTTCAGAAGTTGTTAGCAGTGAGGCGGAAGTACAAAGGATTGGAGGATCAGAAAGGACGGTAGACAAGGGACCTAAAGAGATTCAGGAATTTTTATGATTAAATTTCCTGATAGAGCGCTGCTGAAATGTTCAGAGAACAGGGAAATGTATAGAGTAAATTGGAAGCAAGGAAAATTTTTGATGTTTTCAGAAATTGCGCTACTTAGCTGCCTAGCACAGTTTTAGGTTTGGAGGTCAATTCTCACAATGCCTCAAGGTTTTCTATATTTCTGGCTTTGATCTTTTCGTTTGTTTGTTTTTGTTTGAGATGGAGCCTTACTCTGTTGCCCAGGCTGGAGTGTAGTGGCATGATCTCAACCTCCACCTCACTGCAACCTCCGCCTCCTGATCTCAAGTGATTCTCCTGCCTCAGCTTCCTGAGTAGCTGGGATTACAGGTGCATGCCATTATGCTTGGCTGATTTTCGGATTTTTAGCAACGATGGGGTTTCACCATGTTGGCCAGGCTGGTCTCAAACTCCTGACCTCAGGTGATCTGCCCCCCTCGGCCTCCCAAAAATCTGGAATTACAGGCATGAGTCACCGCGCCCAGCTTGATCATTCTTTCTAAGTAGTTCAAATGTTGCAAAAAGAACTCATATGGATTGAGTACCTTAGTGCTTCTTAAAGCTGTTCTGGTTAAGAATGCTGTGATCATAGACATTGTTTCTCAAACTTCCTGGGGACAGGAAGGATAGAACAAGGATAAGCCATCTTTCAATCAGCAGCTGTTGAAGAGCATTTTTGAGTGTGTATAAGCACACTTCTTTTATAATCCTGCTTGCAAATAACAAAGCACAGTAGATTTTCTTGTTTACAAAACATGTACTCTTAATTAAGTCTGAGAAATACCTAAGATTTTTCAGTTCAGTTCTATATTTGACTTTAAAAATGGTTTAATGACAAGTTAAAAAGAGCGATTTAAGTTGGGACCGAAACCTGTTACATCATTTCTTTTTCATTGACAGTATAATACTATTTTGAAATGAAGACATTTGTGCAAAGTCATTTGTAGTTTTGAACTAGGGTTTTTTGCTGGAATTTTAGGATACTTTGACAATTTGGATACAATAAATTTGGAACAATAAAATATTCAGCTTAAACTAGCCTTGAAAATTTTTGATTGTAACATTAATCCTCTTTCCTAGTTAGGGTTCACTGTTGTATTGGTGGAAGTATAGCTCTATGTATTTGTAAATAGTTTTGAATACATTTTTATTTTCAGCAACCAGGGATAGGTTTTTAAAATGAAAAAAAGTTGTGAATGCTTATCAGTCATGTCAGAGTGGTATGTTTCAGCTGTTTTACTTCAGGGCATTCAGATTGCTTTCCACAGCTAGAATGCTGTAAAGGAAGAGCAATATACAGGGAAGCAGGGTTCTTGCTCTCTTGGCCCCTATGTCTTCTAACTGTACATCCTCTGGCTTAACTCCTTTGTTCCCTGGTTCCATATCAGTGACACAGGAAGCTACCGTCTGCCCTTCCTGTCTTGCTGAGTTGTTATGAGTTGAAGGGGATCACATATGTGGACTTCCTTTGTGAAGCGCTTTACAAATGTAAGATGGTATATTTATACTTTTCCTTGTATAGTTTGTTTTTACCTTCAAGTGGCCGTAGCATATCTCCATGAAGTCAAGCATATGTGATATTATTTGTTTTTATTTTAGTCTTGTTGATCCTGAGGTGAACTTAAAATATTGTTTCTTTTTCATTTTTTTTCTTTAGGATTAACAATTGTGTTGGTGAAGATAATCATTGGCTCTTTCTGCAGTTGTGTTTCTACACTGAACTTCTTACTTGCTACGCACTGATGTTTTCTTTCTGCCACTATTACTATTTTCTTCCACTAAAAAAGCGTAATTTGGTAAGAAATGTTTATATCCACTAACATTAGAGCAGTTGTAGCATACAATTATTAACATGTGGTTCCTTTAAGTACAAAAGATTGGGAACAAAACAACGAAAGTAAACTCCCAAATTGGTGAATTTTGAACTATATTGGGATTGAGAAAGTGGGCCCTAGTCTGACATTTCCTTTTCATGAAATTCATTTATGGTTATTTATTAGTGTTGAGTGGCTTTCTTTAGAAAGCCTCACCTTGAATCTTTCAATATATGTGTCTTGGTTTAAAAATATCTATGATAATGAAAAAGATGAAATGTTCTTGTTTCTTTTCAGGAATAAAAATGTAGAATGTATTTTTTTTTTAGCATAATGTCATCAAGATTTTATTTTATTTTTTATTATTATACTTTAAGTTCTAGGGTACATGTGCACAACGTGCAGGTTTGTTACATATGTATACATGTGCCATGTTGGTGTACTGCACCCATTAACTCGTCATTTACATTAGGTATATCTCGTAGCGCTATCCCTCCTGCCTCTGCGCACCCCACAACAGGCCCCGCCCGGTGTATGATGTTCCCCTTCCTGTGTCCAAGTGTTCTCATTGTTCAACTCCCAGAATGTAGTTTTTAAAGGTTCTCAAACAGTTACGTTCTTGAGAAAAAGAATTTTTTTTCTCCCTAATTTTCATCAGCAATGATAACATGAATTTGCAGGATGCTTTAAAAAGTTATCCACTGAGAATATAATGCATGCTAGTACTATAGTTTTAGAAATGTTTCATCTTATTTATAGATAAATTTCTGATATAATTGGCATTAAAGTTAGATCATGTAAAAGAATGTATATATTCCCCAGAGTAATCTGTTTCAAATAGTTGAGCCTAATAAGAAAAGCATTAAAATGAAATTCCTCAGTAGGATTAAGGTAGTAATTTTTTTAAGTAACAGAGAAGTAGAATTTAGTGATGTTAATGAAAAACAAAGAACGGCGAAGAGGTAATGAATGCATTGTAGTATAGTGCAGTATTGGCAAACTCTGGGCCTTGGTTTAAGTTCAATCCTCTGCCTGTTTTTGGTAAGAAAAAGTTTTACTGGAAAACAGCTACTTTCTTTTGTTTATATATTGTCTATGGCTGCTTTTGTTTTGTAACAGCAGAATTGAATAGTTGTGGCAGAAACTGTATGGTCTGTAAAGCCTAAAATATTAACTGTCTGGCTCTTTACAGTAACTTGGCCAGCCTCTGATAGTGGAAAGATCTTGTCTTTATACATACCTAGGATTAAAGCCTGTTTTTTCTTATTACATGAGTGAGTTTTGACACATTGTTTAACCTCTCTGAGTGGTAATTTTCTTCTACACTCATTATAATGTGAATAATAATGAGATTAAATGAAATAATATATGTAAACTTAGCTGGTATGTGATAGACATTCAATTTATGTTACATTTGATTTTAGTGAAAACTCTCAGAGGGAGGAAACAGTTTTCTTTGGCCTATTAATTTTCGTGAAAATTTTAGAGACTGTTTTACAGTAAGAATTTATTACTGGAAGATTGATGACCAACTAAGGAAATTCCAGTAATCAAATGATGAAGGAGTAAGGTGTTTGAAATTACAAACTAATTTTCTTCTCCAAATGAAAGGTAGAAACTGGAGAAATTAATGGCAATTAGGCAGTCACCATTTTTTAAAATGGAGAAATGAATTATAGGTTATATCTGAATGTGCTGCATATATGTATATATTTACATGCATAATAAATATTGGAAAAAGGTCAGCAGCATAGTAAATGTTTGTTAAAAGATTAAATATGTCAGGAAGAAGAAAGTATATAAAAAGTGAGTGTGAAAAGTGGGTTTTGAAAAGTCAAACCAGGTTTTCCTTAGAGCAATCAATTGTAGATGCAAGCAGGTGTTTTTTTAAATAAAAATCATAATAATATGTTAGCATTTTACCAAATGAAAATCAAATCATTATGTTGGTTGTTAGAAAGCTACTTTAGGAATGAAGCACTACATTATAAATAATTCTAGGGATCTGACAGAGTTATTTATGTCTAGTAGTACTGAGCAGAAATCGTTCTCTTAGCCTAAGTCTTACAGTTTCCTTGTTGTATCAAGTGGGGTACTTGTATAATTACCACCATATTAGCAGTAATGAAATGAAAACTCAGAGAGATTATGTTATGAAATTTCCAGGATCATTTTGCTTCCTTTTGAGTAATCAAATAATTTTTAGTTTTGTTTATGATATATTATCTCAATGAACGAAGTAATTCATATATATTATCAAGTTAGGTATATGGAGAGAAGAGCTTTACCACAATATTTCCCGTTGTAAGAAAAGACAGACGAATTTAAATACATAAAATTGAATGTTTATTAGCACTGTTCTGACCTACTTAAGTTTAATAGAGTAAAGCTAAATTCTAGGACCAGAATTATAACTAAACTTGAAGAAAGTATTTTATAATCTATGTAGCTCTAAATATTCCAATGATCTGCAGCAAATGAATGTTCAGTAGTTACTCAATATACGTTGAAATGACTTCGAGTCATTTCATTGATTTAGAAGTTGAGAATTTGAAGCTATATTACAGATACATACAAATTTCATTACATCTTTTTGGTGGATTGACTCTTGTATCGTTATAAAACATGCTTCTTTATTCTTAATAATGATTCTTGCCTTCAAATTTTTTTTCTGTTACTAGTTTAACTATATCAGTTGTCTTTTAGTGTTTTCATGGTATAGCTTTTTCTGTCTTTAATACTTTCAACCTTTCTTGGTTACTATGTCTCATGTGTCTTATAGACAGCAGATGATAAAACATTGTCTTTTAATATGAAATATTTAGTAAATTTTTACTTAGTGTAACTGGTATTTTGTCATCTTCTTATTTATTTACTATTTGACTTTATCTGTTCTATGTTCCCATTTTTCTCCTTTTCTTGCCTGTTTTGGAATTTCTAATTAAAAAAAATTCCAATTTTCTATTTCTAGTGGCTTTTTCTTTTATTCTTTTTATAGTTTTCCCAAAAATGAAAACATTATTCTGATTTTTTTGAAGTATAAGTTAGTACTTTACCATTGTGCACCTAATGAAAGCAGTAGCCTTGGAACACCCTCTGTCATCATCATTTTTTGTGTTTTGGGGTGGAAAGTAGATACAGAAAAAAATCACATGGTAACAAGACTTTATCATTGTTGCATATACATTATGTGTTATATTCTTATATAAGTTATATGTTACCTATAGTCAGTATTTGTTTTGAGTTATCTATGTATTGGTGCTTTTTCTCCTTATGTCTGAGCCTCCTCTAGGCTTATTTTTTCTGCTTTTATTGCAAGTCTGTTGGAACAAATTCTCTCAGTGTTGGTTCTCTGAAGATGTTTTTATTTCTCCTTCATTTTTGAAGGATTTATTGTTTGGCACAGAATTGCAGGTTAGTGGTTACTTTTGTTTAGTTTTTAAAAGATGTTATTCCGTTGTTTATGGTTTCCATCATGTCTGTTGTATAGTCAGTTGTTGGTCTTACTGTTACTCCAATGAAATGTGTGTTTCTTTGGCTGCTTTTATGATTTCTTTTGGTCTTTGTATTTTAGCAGTTATTCTGTGATTCTATGATGTGCTTTGGTATTGTTTTCTTTGCATTTTTTCTGTTGGAGAGTTTATGTAACTTTGAATCTGTGGCCTGATGTCATTCTTAAGTTTTGGAAATTTCTTGGCCTTTATCACTTCAAATATTACCTCAGCTCAAATTTTTCTCCTGCAGTTCTGGGATTCTACTTACATGTACATGAGGTCTCATTGTGCTGCATATGTTCTAAATTTATTTCTTCACTTTTTTATTCCCCTCTCTGTGCTTCATTCGGGATATTTCCTATTAATTTATCCCCTGGTTTACTAATCAGCTCTTCTGCCATGTCTAATCTACCCTTAAATCCTTCTAAAGAGTCTTAATTCAGTTATTATATTTTTCACTTTTAGAATTTCCATTTGTTACTTTCTTTCATTGATAATTTCTGTGGTGAAATCATCTATTTTGTCATCTATTTTTTTGAACATGTTAATCACAGTTATTTTAATGTCTGTGTTTGATTACTTTAATTTTGAGATCCCCTTGTGGGTTCGTTTCTGTTGACTCTTTTTTCCTCTCAATTTCCAGATATTTGGTCCTGTCTTCTGACATGCCTAAGTCAGAATACTGAGCATTTTGCATGACAAATTGTAGAAAATGTGGTTGATGTGTTGCTTCCTCAGATTTGCTTTACTCTTTTGTTTTTTTTTTGATAGGATATAAGAGTAGGCTCATTTTTATCCAATTGGGTTTGTATAACAAGAATTTCTAATGCTAAATAACAGAACAGTGGTCTCAATATAGCAGTTCTTGGGAAGATGCTGTTTATTGTGTTTATTGGTACTTTGTAAGGAATGTTGATTGCTGGATTTGTCTTTGTGAAAGACTAGTTTCAATTTGCCTTTATTCCAATAGTATAGTCCTTCGGGATCTCAGCTGAAAAACTGAGGTGTTTATTGTGGATTGTGCCCTACAGTTACTGTTTTCCTGGCCTTGGAGATTTTGCAGGATGTTCTGAGTCTCCAGTTCTACTTGGCTTTTCATTCAGTACTGAGTGTGAATTGACAAGTACTTTCAGATAAAAAGTAGTGCAGAGGCCGGGCGCGGTGGCTCAAGCCTGTAATCCCAGCACTTTGCGAGGCCGAGACGGGTGGATCACGAGGTCAGGAGATCGAGACCATCCTGGCTAACATGGTGAAACTCAGTCTCTACTAAAAAACTACAAAAAACTAGCCGGGCGAGGTGGCGGGCGCCTGTAGTCCCAGCTACTCGGGAGGCTGAGGCAAGAGAATGGCGTAAACCGGGGAGGCGGAGCTTGCAGTGAGCTGAGATCTGGCCACTGCACTCCAGCCTGGGTGACAGAGCGAGACTCCATCTCAAAAAAAAAAAAAAAAAAGCAGTGCAGAATATATGGATCACCTTAATGCCTGTCTACTTTCTCTGAGATTTTGGCCCTATAAATTCTGGAGACTTTGGCTATTTGCCAATGTCTTCAAACAGCTGTGTATTTATTAATTAATTGGATTTTATCTGATTTTTAATAGTGTTTTTGGTGTGAAGGTTGGTCCCATACAGACTATTTCCTCATAGGTGTCAATGGCAATAACATTTTGTTTAAAAAAATTTCTTCCCAGGTGATTTTAATCATTGCTGCCTAATTGCGTAACTCCAGGAGGTAACACTCACATCATAGTGTATGTAAATAGTATCCTGTGGAGTTGTGCAGTGCAAAACTTCTGTGGCCATAAGGTTTGAGAACTGCTGTAGTGTAGGGAATGAGACTCATGGTGGACTTTATAGGTGAGGTAGAGATTAACCAAATGGGGAGATGAAGGAAGTCATTGCTGGGCCAAAAAAACAACAAAAGCCTTGAGACTTTAACTGGAATAATTGGTTTTAAGGGCAAATCCATTGTAAAATTCTAGCTGTATAACAAACTTATTTAAAGCTAAATAATAAAATAATGTTCTTACTTCAACAGTTCTTTTGTAAATTATATTTACTTTGTTTTTCATAAAGGTAGAAAAAATTTAAATAATTTCAGAACAAAAGTCACCATTATTACCACTGACACTGAAAAAAATAATGTTTTATGGTGGAATATTCTTCAAAAAATACTGTCCCATCAGTGTTTTCTGCAAGTCCTTTCCTGGGTTTCTTTCATTTTTCTCTAGAACAAAAATCTGTATCAAGCTCTTGATTATGTGTATGTGTATAAAACTGTGTGAATAAAGATAGTATCAGGAATTTCATTCATTCATCTTATTACTCTTTCTATTATTCGGGATATGGAATAAGATCCTCCAAAGTCCCTACCTATCTTTGGATATTACGTTAATGATTATTATACATATTTTTTGTGGGAGTAATGATGCAGTGAAAGCATGCTGTGGATCTTGACCCTGTGTTCTTCTGTCATCCGGACTGAAGCGAAAGCTGTAGTCTGCATTTTCTTTCTACCATTTCAGGTAGATAGGTGGCAGCATAGTATCTTTTCTAGCCCATCTTTAAATTCCAAAGCTGAATGGAATTGCCTGGGTTGGAAAAGAAAGTGTTAACTTTCTTGTTTTTCTTTTCTTGTTTTTTTAAGGCGAAAGTGTTTATTCATTTAACAGCAACAACGACAAAAAATGAGTTGCACTTTGACCATTGCTGTAATGGCACTTAACCTGTATTCAGTAGAAAACTGGTACGTTGTGGGTTATGCTCATGCCCATGGTAAAGACAGTTGAGAGAAAGCAGGTTGTTCACAAATTCTGGGAAATGAACAGATTGGGAGCCTAATTTTCTTCCATTTCTCTCTTCTCTTCGCCTTCTGTTTTCAGGAGAGCTCTTTCTGAGCTGGATTATTTTAATTTCCTTGCAAGTGCCCCATTGTTTTTTATAGTAACTTAATGCTTTTTAGATTTCTTCTTAATCTTTTAAAATATTCTTTTATTATGGACATTCAAAGATTTATATGTTTTTACCATGTGAAGTTTTGAGGAAATACTTGAATTTATCCTTTGTTGAGGGAAGTAAGGACTAAGATGTGCAGGAGATAAGGAATTTATAGTTTATCATGAATCAATGCCCAAATTTAGGATTTATTTTTTAAGCTATAGATACTGATTTATATTCTGAGTCTTACACTAAAAAAAGACCTATGAACCTAAAAAGAATTAGTATTTACTGTCTTCCTCAGAAATAGTAACTAAAAAAATCCCGAAATTCTCAAATAGTTTAAAAAATGTGTATCTAGAAAAATTGCAGAAACTTGAGTAATAATTTTGTTTTCTAAATAAATGGAGATAAACTTTTTTTTGTTAGAATCACAAAATCAATAAATATTATAAACTTTGAGATGTTTGGAGAAGTTTTTCAGGTGTTAGACATTAAATTAGTTTGCATCATTTGCATTTATCATTCCAGTATAACGTTGAATTTTATTTAAAACCCCTCTGGAAAGTAATGTTTCACTTTAAATATTTATTGGCATGAAAATCACTGTCTAGGTTCTAAAACCTGTAGATTGGGTAATGATTTGGCATTTAAGTAAATAAAATAGATGGATATTGAAGAAAATGAGCTTTCATTTTTTACCAAGGTCCATATTTGACTGTTTCACATAGTTACTTTAAATGCTTATAAACAGATGCCTAGTCATTTGGTGTATTATCAAATTCTAATAATGTATTTCATTTTATTGGATACTGGTTATTTACCAAAACCAATACTAGAAAATTATGGTTTTAAGTTAAATATGAAGGAAAGTACCACTATATTTAAAGAGTATACCTTAAATTTATTGTATATTTATCCATGAATATTTTATTGGTAACGTGTTTTTTTTTTATATTATTCTGGATTTGTATATTACTTGAATTAGCAGAAAATGTCTACTCATTTGAAATATTTCTGAAGGAATAAATAGTATGATTATCATCTTACAGGTATGGTAACTGAAATTCAGAGAAATTCAATACCTTGTCCAATCACAAAATCGCCACTTGGCAGAGGTGTGATTTGGGCCCATGTCCCTAAGTCATGTTCTTGCTATTACTATGTCTTATTCAAGCTTCCATTCCATACTGCTTTTTGCATTTTTCCCTCAAGAAATTTTTTAGCAATATTATTGTAGGATTAAAAATATTAAATATATTTTAGAATACTAAACATCATAATATATACTCTTCAGAGAAAGCTCAGTGAACCTCCTGATTGCTAGATTAATATTTTGCTGTTTTCGTTTTTCATTGAGGCAGTCTGTTATATCTTATAAAGGCATCATAGTGGGTTAAAACTAGTTTTTAAATGTGTACCTGCTGGAAATCAGATGTGGGCAATGTTTACTGTTTCTCTGCATGAGAAAATATAAGCTTTTAAAAAAAAATTTTGTGACTGTTAGTATCAGAGTTTATACGGCTAATCTTTGATGGCATACCACTTTAATTCTAAAATTATGTCTTTTAGCTTCTTTTTAGATGAAGTGGTTCTGATAATTTCTAATTATTGTATACTTATTTTTATGTGAAGGGGAAAAGCATACTAACTGCATTTAAGGCTATGAGAGCAGTGAGTGACAGAAGGGGAAGAGAGGAGAGAGAATTTCAATAAAGGAAATGCTGCCAAAATTCAGAAGAGGAAAATAAATAATGTTTAGCAGCCTAGCCAACTCTTCTGCTAGGAAGATACATTATTATTATTCCAATTGGCTGATATCTAATAGCGTTGCTAGGGATTTGATGTCAGAACTGTGCCACAGAATTATTTGCCTAGCCTTTTGGCTAACAAAAAATAGAAATAGTCAGAAGACTTGGCTGCAGGTAGCTTTGAATATTGGTAAATCTTTTCATAATTTATTTTAATCTTTTCCTATAATCAGTTTCAGTTTTAAAGTAGTCTGAGTACTTCTGCTATTTGAAAAAATATTGTAGGCTTAATAATAACTTTTGTTTTTTTAATATCTAGAAGGTCATTTATTTTGTTCACTGAAGGATGGAAAAAAATTGCTGAAATACACATTTAGCTTTTTAGATTTTTGGAAAGAATAGCCAAGAGTCAAGAATAGCCAAGAATATTGTGGAATTAAAGTTGATGTGAGACGAAAATTATTTTTAATGCTAATATAAAAGTAATTTGGCTTTTTTGTTCCTGTTTCCTGAGATGCTAGTAGAAATATTATTCCTTAGTAACATTTTTTATGTTTTTTGCTTGAAAAGAATAATGTCAGATATACAGTTTATATTTCTAAAGAAATAAGAATAATCTATTTATTATTCTAACAATTGCCAATTCTGTTTGTCAGTATATCTCTATGCTTTTAGTGAGAGATGGAACACAGAAAGTTTATAATAAATCTTAATCCTGTCCTACAATACCAGGTTGACTGAGTGTATGTCCTTGTTAAACATGTTTCCATAGTAAGCTATAAATATTAATAGCATTTAACATAGAAAATTTATCAGTTTTTATTTCTCTGTAAGACTGTTACAGTTACTGTGAATTTAAATGGTTAAAACCTGGCAGCAATTTTATTGTCTTACTTTTACTTTTACCAAACACTGTAGCACTGCATTAATTGGTGAATGCAGTAAGGAAGTATGTTACTCTGTTCTCTTATTGGATTGCCCAAACTTTTCTAGAATTTTTACTGCTAAAATATGGTCAGGCAGACAAAATGATTTTTCTGGAATACTTCACCCTCAGCTATGAACCTTACAGTCAGATGCTAGTGAAATATGCTCTGTAAGGTAGTTGCATACATATGACTACCAAAATTTAGTGGATAATTCTGAACACTCAGTGATAGCCATTAGGAAGGTATAAATAATTATTTGTTTCACTGTAGATATTAATTGCCATTAGGATGTAATAAGACTGAAAAAAGTACATTTTACCTGAGCACTGAGTTGGGGAGTGGAGGGGTTTTATGTAGAATAAGCGTGTAACTTCTTTTCCTATGTTTTGGAATATAATAAACTTAAGCTAAGGCTCATTCCAAAAAGTGCTCATAACCATACAGATATCATAGGATTTTATTTTAGGATTAAATTAAGATTGCTTATTTTAATGTCAGAGTATTTGCCTTATGAACCTACCCTCAGCATGTGAAGCTGGTTATTTTGTTATTTTAAAAATTCAAATCTGTATGCTTTAAATATCTCAGATGTCATCTAAGCTGTTTCTGTTATGTTTATGTTTTAATATTATGATCTATACTGTCTCTAGGTGTTTCTATTCTTGAACAACAGAGAAAAACAAAATCCTTTACCAGTGGGTACAGTGGTTCTCAGTGGGGAGGAGGTTGACTTTCCCCCACACAAAGCATTTGGTAATGTCTGGAGACGTTTTTGGTTGTCACAACTAGGGGAGTGCTACTGGCATCTAGTGGGCGGAGGCCAGGGATTCTGCTAAATGTCCTGCAATGCACAAGAGAGTCCCCTGCGACAAAGTATTATCCAGCCTGGTGCCAGTAGTGCTGAGGTTGAGAAACTCTTCGGTAGGAGGAAGATCACAAAGAAAACACATATTTTTACTTTTCAGAGTAGTCTCATAAAAACACAGAAAAGTAAGTATAAACTATGGTTTATAAATAAAAATTGCTTCAGACTCATTGATAGGAAAATTGTCATTTTATATATAAAATTTTATTTGTAAAACACAGTTTTTAATTTTAAAAAATTGTGAGGAACGTTTATTCAGTCATTCAGTACATATTATTGAGTGTACATATTATTCCCCATTGTCTAGGCTCTGAAACAAAGTTACTGTGTTTAAGGAGCTTACGTTCTGATTAGAGAAGACAGTCAATAAACAAATGTATGGTAAACAATATAAGTATTATGAAGTATAATAAAGCAGGGTACAGGGGTGGATATAGTCAAGGAAGACCTTTCTCATAGGAACACTTGAGCAGAGACCTGGAACTCAAGCAAGTCCCTGTTGACATTCTCAAGGAGCGGTAAGGAGACCAGTGTATCTTGAATGGAGTGAGTTAGGGACAGAGCAATAGGAGATGATGAATTGAGAGTAGTAAGGGCTGTGATTGGACTGTATGCTTTATTAAGATAGTGGTTGGGACTTTGTAAGCTGTTGGAGGGTTTTGAGACACTACAGAATCTCATTTACATTTTAGGAAAAAAAAAACAACCTGATTGCTATGAAAAATAAACTGAGGGACAAGGATAATAGCAAGAAGACCAGCTACCAGGCTGCTAAAATACAGTCCAAACACGAAATGATTATGGTAGTGGTAGAAGCGCTTACAAGTGGTCTATTATCGTTTGAAGAGCTAACAGAATTTGGTGATAATTTGAATGTGGGCTGTGAGATAGAATGTGAAACGTCAGGGATATTTCCAAGACTTCACAGCCCAAACAACTGGAAGAATGTAGATACCGATTACTGAGAGGGGGAGCCTGAAGGAAGAATAGGTTCTGGGGAGAAGTTAAAGAGTTTGGTTTTACACATGTTTACTCTGCCTATTTGACTTCCAGGGACAGATGTTAATTAAGCAGCTAGATACAAAAATCTGGATTTCAATGGGGTGGTCTGAGCTAGATAAATACATTTGGGAGCTTTCAGCATAAAGATGGTATTTAAAGACATTGAAACTGACTGGAGATTTCCTAGCAGTAATTACAAATAGAAAAGAAAAGAGTTCTGAAGACCAAACTCTAAGCACTCTTCAGTTTTTGAAGTTAGAAAGAAGTAGAATGGTGGTGTGAGAGGGTCAAGAAAGTTGGTGGTAAATTAAAGGAGAATTTATCTTGATGGACTGTGGAATATAAACAAGTAGGGAGTTGAATGTGTTGGGGAAAGTCAATGATACGGTGGTTGGGCCAAAGAATTGGAGCTCCCATTGGGGCTGAGTTGTTAGCACTGATAGTCTACAGGGAGTTAGCTCAAAAGAAAGCATGTGGTATTCATAAGGTGACATACTTGAAATTATAATTATGTTATGAGTTGCAGTTCTTAGAAATAATAAGATACAGTATATAGTTTTAGAATTAGAATTGAGATTAGGATAGAAGGTAAGATTATAGGAAGAAATGAGCTGAAGGAATTCACAGATCAAGTATTTAATTGTTTGCTAGATCATAAATAGCCAAATCTGACTCTTCTTTTCATTTAGCTTGCATTAAGAGGTGGTGCCCCCCTACTGCTAGTTTTGTAACATTTAAAAATTTTTTAATGATACAGTTCTAAAAGATTACCAGATAGGAGTATAGGAATATTATTAATATTTCATGGGAGTGACCCTCTTCTCCTCTGCTGGTTTATGTGTAAACATAAACATAACTATGTTTATGTACATGTTGCCTATGTGTTTCTTTTTCTGTATTTATCGCTGCTATTATACATGTGAAACAATTCTTGTAGATACTGTTCTTTGTCTCTTCACATGTTGAGGGAAGAGACAGTTCTTTGTCCAACTTCCTTTGTTTTCATTCATTCATTTAATAAATATTTGTTGAGTTGGAGCTGATTCTACGTTCCAGAAACTCATCATTGAACAAGACAGGCAAAAGTCCCCATCTTCAAGAAATTTGCATACTGCTAAGGGAGACAAAACAATAAAGAAATACATATATATCAGATGGAGATAAATACTATGAAAAAAATACAGCAAGGAAATAGGGAATACTGGGATTTTCTGTAGTTTGGTTAAGGAAAAGGTCTCTGATAAGGCAATATTTAAGTAGAAACCTGAAGAAAGTGAGGGGAGTATGCATGTAGTTGTCTGGGGAGTTTTCTGGGAAGAACAAATGCAGCAGTCCTGGTTTGGAAGTTCGCTAGCTATGTCTGAGAAATAGCAAGGAGGTCAGTGTAGTTGAAGGTGAGCCAGGAAGAAAGTAGTAAATGAGATCAGAGAGCTGGTCTGACTCTTCCTCTCCTTTTTTCCTGTCTCTCACATCCTTTTCTGTGTCTTATTTCACAAATTTTGGTCTGTCTTTTTATAGGCCATTTATAACTAACTTTTATGTTTCATATGTATTTTGAGAGTTTGGTTTTCTAAAATTAAAAGTATTTTTATATTCTATATTTCACCATCACAACTTTTTGTACCTTTTATATTGTAAAATGTGATACACATATGAAGGAGTGCATAAAAATAAAAACAGTTAAGTGAATCATCCGGATGTTTCTTTTGGGAAACATTTGGAAGATTTATCCTTTTTGTTACTTTAGATACAGTTTATTTTCATTGTTGTGAATCCTCATAATATTTCATTTTTAATATAAAGCCATTTATTCATTCTGTTGGTGGATATTTACTTTGTTTCTAGTTTTGGGAGATTATAAATAATGCTATTGTAAGCAGCCTTGTTTAATCCTCCCTCTGTACATGTGCATGTGTTTCACTTGGATGTAGAGCTAGAAGTGCTGGTGTTCAAAGGTTAAGTGGTATGTTCTTTTAGATAGTGTTCAACAGTTTTCCAAAATAGTTGTACTGATTTAAACTCCTACCAGTAGAGTATATAAATTCTGATTGCCTCATATCCTTACTAATACTCATTTAAGTCTTCTTAATGTTAGCCATTTGGTATGTATGAGCAGTACTTCATTGTTTTAATTTACACTTCTCTGATGACTAATGATACGCAACCTCTTTTCATATATTTACTGATGATATGACTGGCCTATTTGGCAAAGTGTGCCTATTTAAGTATTTCTCCCATTTGACTTTTTGTTGGTAATTGTAGGGTGTTTTAGATTAGTCCTTTTTTGGTATTTGTTGTAAACATCTTCCACTCTTTGGTTTATCTTTTCACTCTCTTAATGGTATTTTTTGGTAAACAGAGGTTTTAAATTTTAATGTACTCCACCTTATCAACCGTTTCATTTTTGAGTAGTGTTTTTTGGGTTCAATTTATAAAATATTTTTCTATCCTTTCTAAAACCAATGTAATTCTCCCTTATTATCATCTAGGTACTATATTTTTCTGTCTTTCATATTTCTACCTGGAATTGAATTTTGTGATTCTCATGAGATGGAAGTCAGGGTTTCAGTTTTTTCACAGATGAATAGTCAGTTGATTTATCACCATTTATTGGACAGACAATTTTTCCCCCTCCACTCTGTAGTGCCATCTTTCTCATAATCATGATTCGTGTGTGTGTGTGTGTTTCTGTTTCCAGTCTGTTGGAGAGACAATACCACACTGTCATTATAACTATAGTTTTATAAGAAATGTTATTATCTAGTAGAACAGTCGTTTTTAACCTTTTTTTTTATTCCCATTTTCCTCCTGTGGAAATTTTCTCTCCTTACCACCCCCATGAAGTTAAATACTAAGAAAGAAGATTTTGTCAGATAAGATTGACTTGTGTAGGGCCACAAACCATAGTGATGGCTAAGACCGTTTTTCTCCCTCTAAGAACCAGTTTTCTCCCACTTGGGAGCAAAACTTACCCTGTCGAGAATACACGCCGTAGAACTGACTTTCCTACCTTGCTCTGTTTATATGAGTGTCATGGTATTCTTTGTGTTTGTTTTTTACTATGAAATAAAGAAACAGCTTAGCAATTTCTACAGACTAAAGCAAAGTAAAAATATATATATAAAAACTCCCACCAGTAGAGTACATAGTATGTAATGTGGTTATATATAACCTGGGCAAGTTGAGCTTATCCTAGGAATGAAAGGTTGTTTTTTGCACTAGAAAATCAGTCAGTATATTTTATCACATTAACAGATTAGAAAAAAAATTCAAATGAGCATCTCAGTGTATGAAGACAAAGATAAAATTCAGGATTCATTCAGGTTACACACTCTTTGTAAACTAGAACTAGGAGAAGTTTTGTAATCAGATAAATGGTCTTTCTCCCCCAACCCCTTAAAAAAAACCACAAAGTCAACCAACTATAGTATGCTAAGATGAGATGTTAACTTCTTCCCTCCATGTTGGGGACAAGGCATTGATTCCCACTATCACCATTATTATTATTAAACATAGTACTAGAAATTTAGCCAATGCAGTAAGACAAGAGAAAGAAAGAAAAGGTACAACTGCTAAATGAAATATAACTGTCATTACGCGTAGATGATGTAATTGTGTAAATGATTTATCTATAGTTTTTTTGGGTTTTTAAGAAAGTATAAAAAATGTGACTATGAAACAATATTTTAAAAAATCTGCTTTTATGTGCTCACAAACAAACCTTTGGACAATGAAATTAATAGCAAATGCCATTTATAATAGAATCAAAAACTGGGAAATTACTGAATTAAATCTGACAAAGTGCAAGGCCTTTAGGAGAAACTTGGCGAAAGATAATGGAGAGAATATATCATATGTGAATATATGCCTGAGTATGTGTTGTAACTTGAAAATCTAATTTTAAAATTTTTATGCAAATACAAATCATCTGGAATAATCAAGACATTCTTGCAAAAGAATAAGATGGGATGACATGGCCTACCAGATATTGAGACTTATTACAAAGCCATAATAACTAAGACATTTGTCACTGTTACAGGGATAAACAAACCAAGGGAACAGAGTAGAGAGCCCGTGTATGTCCATACTTCATGAAGATGTAGATGGATACTTCATCTCAGGTTGCTGAAGAAATGATAGCTTTTTAGTCATTCTGGAACAGTTGAATATTCATATTCGAAAAGTAAATTCAGATTCTTATCTTTCATTGTGCACAAAAAATTTAAATAATAATGCTATGTGAATTAGTGACCTAATGTGAAAGGCAAAATTTACAAAGCTTTTAAAAGGCTTTACAAGATAATATAGGAGAATGCCATTTTTACTTTAGCATCAGGAAAGATTTATTAAATAGGATATAAAAAGTACTAAAGGAAAAGATTGATACATTGGACTACTTAAAATTAAGACTTGAGTTTATGAAAAGATGCCATCAAGAGGGTGAATAGGATAGTTTCAGAGCAGAAGATATTTGAAATATGCAACTGAAACATAGCAATATCCAAAATGTATGAAGAAGGAGTTAGTAACCTCTGCCTTTAAGGTAGGGTAGGGGTGAGGGAGAGCCAGCAATGGGGAAGGAATACACAGGAGGCTCTACTTGGTTTCAGATGTTCTAATTCTTGAGAGGATACTGTTACTCTTCTTCTTCTTTTTGAGACAGAGTCTCACTCTTGCTGCCTAGGCTAGGGTGCAGTGGCACGATCTCGGCTCACTGCAACTTCCACTTCCCAGGTTCACGTGATCCTCCTGCCTCAGCCCTTCTAGTAGCTGGAATTACAGGCATGCACCACCATGCCCTGCTAATTTTTGTATTTTTTTTTTTTTTTTTTTAGTAGAGATGGGGTTTTGCCATGTTAGCCAGGCTAGTCTTGAACTCCTGACCTCAGGTGATCCACCCGCCTTGGCCTCCCAAAGTGCTGGGATTACAGGCGTGAGCCACCGTGCCTGGCCCAGTGTTACTGTTCTTTAAACTGAACACATGTTTTATGAATTTATCTGTATATGAGCACATTTCTTAGCAAAATGGAAGAAATGTAAGCAATAAAGAAATACATTTATTGATTATATTAGTTTGCTAGGTCTGCCTTAAGAAAATAAAACAAACTGGGTGGCTTACACAACAGAAAATCATTTTCTCACATTCTGGAGGCTACAACTCCAAGATCAGGATGTCAGCAGGTTTGTTTTCTCCTGGCGCCTCTGTCTTTGGCTTGCAGATAACCACCTTCTCTCTGTCCTCACATGGTCTTTCCTCTGGGAACATCTATGGTGTCTCTCAGTGTGTCCAAATTTCCTCCTCTTACAAGGACACCAGTCGGATTAGATTAGTGCCCACCCTAAGGGCCTCATTTTATTTTAGTCACTGCTTTAAAGGCCTTGTTTCCAACTACAGTCACATTCTAAGGTACAGGGGTTAGGGCTTCAGCATATGAATTTTGGGGCACACAATTGAGTCCATAACACTGATTATGTAGTAAAGATCTGGGATAGCAAATGGGTTCCTGTGATTTGGATAAAAATTTTTAAGCCAATTTTTGGATTCAAAAAGTGTTACATCTAAAAAAATCTAAGACAGAAGTAAAGATGTACTCTAGAGAACAGTGTTAAGTGACTCAAAATATGGATTTAGTGCTGATGATGTTAATTATGCATGTGTGAACTTGGAATACAGTTGTTTTTTTGAAAATGTAAAAGTGATAAAAAGCAATTTCTAGATTAAAGTTTTTTTACTACTGTATTTTACATAAATACTTTAAATATAAATGTATAACCAAATGAATAAATGTAATATTATAAGTGGATCATTTAGTCTCATCTCCATCCTTGACATTTATAAATTGTAGTTGGCCAAAAATTATTTTAAAATCTTTTCACTGGGAGAAGAGTGGATGGATTTTATTTGGTCATAGATGGTAATTTTAGTACAGTAAGCTCTGCTATAATGCAATATGTGCATTCCTAAAAATCACTTCACTGTGTAAAACCATGCATTAAAACCACAGGGCTTACCACTCCGAAACTTTGTCTGTGACACTTAAAAGGATAGGAACCTAATAAAAACCACAGCACTCTTTTATAAATGTTAAATGATTAAGAAATACATAAATACTATGATAAACATGGCACTTTACCTTGAAGAAGACCTGAAGTTTTCTTATGGAAGTGAGCATCAGGAGGGTTGCAGAATGTGAATTATTGTGAAGTGATGGAAGGAGGGTCTGTGAAATTGGAGGGAAAGTTGTAATACTAGATGCGGGTGGGTGTGGCTCATAGCATGGAAGATAAACTGAGGTGGCTGGTAGATGTTTGACGGGTGAGTGTGTTTTGTGTATTCCTACATATTTTAGTTCATCTTGGTACAATTTTTTGTGTTCATCTAGGATTTTTTCACAGATAAAATTATGCATAAGAATGATTGCTGTGGTCAAACTTGTTTAATGTGTCAATTATATTAGAACAAATTTGTGTTTTTAAATAGCATTAATGCAGAATTTAATTTTTTGTATCTTCCACAGGCCCATCATTTTGGTTTTATATGTTTCATAGGTATTCTATATTGGGTTCTTTTTACTGAAGTTTTAAAATGATTGCCTAATATTTACCTGCTACGTAATGTTTTAAGTGTCTTGCTGAATTCTAAGTTTTTCCAGGCTAATGAATAAGTAATGTGGATGTGGAACCTGATTTTTGCCTAAGTCTGGTGGTGACTCAATATAATACACACAGAGAAGTATCAGTTCTTTGGTTTCAAGCAAGCATACTATCTCTGGTGGCCTTCCTATTTTTGAAGTTGCTATTAGGATACCTTAATCCCTAACATGAATCAGTATAAAATAAAGCATGTGGGTGGTTGTGTTTGGGTGTCCTTCCCATCCACTTGGTGCTTTTATTTTCTGTGGTTGCTTTATTCCACAGCTTAGCAACAGCAGATTTCCAGGAGAAGTCTTAGTTCTTCAACTCTCTCTCCTTCCTCTGGTCTGGTTGGTTGGTAACAGTGAGGGTAAATGAAATGCTTCTTGTTTTTCTGTCTTCCTACCACAGTATCTTTGGTTTACTTTTAGAACACTCATTTTCAATCTCTGAGCCAGAAGACCTGCCTTTAAATCGCAGCATTTCAATTGCTCCCTCCTATCTAGGCATTCCTTTGTGTTTCTACCGTACTCTGCATGCATCCCTATTATAGAATATATCACATTGTTTTGGAATTTTCCAAAGTTGGTCTCTCTTTCTAAATAAACTGTACTTCTTGAGTGCATGGACCATATTTTTATCATTTATACATTTCTATTACGTAACACAGTGCTTGGCAATGGTGGTTGGGTGACTGGATGGAAGAGTGAATGAAGTAGGCTTGAAGAGAGCTGTTCTTAAATGATCCTATTATATATGATTTCCCTTCACTTTGACCGTGTTAATGATTTCTAGATATCTTGGTCACTTGAACTTTAATATGAATTATGCTGTGTATTCAAACTTTTTAGCAGAAAAATAATAAAATTCCTTTTGTAAACCAAAGATTGTACAACCATCTGTGTTTTGTTTTATTTTGGGTTTCTTTTTCTTTTCTTTCTTTTTTTTTTTTTTTTGCCCAAAATAGATTCAAAAAGCAAACAAGGCTAACTGGCACGTAAGATTGAGGAGTTTTGATGCAGTAGAGTAGTAAACTCCTATATTTTCCAGCTTGCTATTATTGTAAATTAAAATACCTATTTTTGAAATTTTTTAATATTTATACATTGATTTAAATAGAACAAGTATAAAAGAGGGAGAGGAGTTCTATTAAGATAATAAGGAAGATGTGTTATGGCTCAAGTCTTGATTATTATTGCAACTGTAAGCAATATAAGCAACTCTGAATTGTTTTTAAGACTTTCTTTTTCTTTATAGGACCTCTTTGTTGTTAGACACGAATTGGCCATAATGAGACTGGCTGCCTTTATGGGCATTACTATGTTAGTCGGAATAACTGGACTCTTTTACACTCAACTAATTGGCATCATCACAGTAAGTATATTTTTAATGTAAAGTAACATTTATGAATATATTACCTAATTATGAATGTAATTCTGAAAAGTTATAGAAAGTTTAGAAATTAAAGGAGAAAATTAACAATGCTTTTTAGTACTTTCATATGCCTATGTAATTTTAAAGTAGTTATAATCAAGTACAAAGTACATACAATTCTGTATCCTGTTTTTGAAAGCTAACAAATAATAGTGTTTTTATATGAGTATAGACATCATGTTTGTAGTTTTTTATTGATACACAGTATCTTACGTATTTATGGGGTACACATGAGTATTTGTTACATGCATGTAATATATAATGATCAAATCAGAGTATTTGGGGTCTCCATCAACTTGAGTATTTATCATTTCTGTATGTTAGGAACATTTCAAGTCCTCTCTGCTAGTTACTTTAAAATATACATTGTTGCTGACTGTAGTCACCCTCCTGTGCTACTGAGCATTATAACTTATTTCTTCCAACTTATTAACCACACTCTCTTCATTCCCTGCTCCACCCATGCATCCTTTCCAGCCTGTTGAATCTCTCATTCAATTCTTGACCTCCATGAGATCAACTCCTTTGGCTACCACATATGAGTGAGAAAATATGGTGTTTGTCTTTCTGTGCCTGGTTTGTTTCACTTAACATAATGACCTCCAGTTCCATCCATGTTGCTGCAAATGACAGAATTTCATTCTTTTTATGGCTGATAGTATTATTCCACTGTGTATATATACCAAATTTTTAAAATTCATTCATCTGTTGATAGACACTTAGGTTGATTTCGTATCCTTGCTCTCATGAATAGTGCTGTGATAAACATGCAACTGCAGGTATCCCTTTGATATACTGATGTTTTTTCCTTTGGATGAATACCCAGTAATGGATTGCTGGATCTTATGGTAGTTCTATTTTTAGTTTTTTTGAGAATTCTCAGTATTGTTTTCCTTAGTGATTACACTAATTTACATTCCCACCAACAGTGTACAAGAGTTCCCTTTTCTCTGCATGTTTGCCAGCATCTGTTACTTTTTGTCCTTTTAATAAAGGCCGTTCTAACTTAGGTAAGATGATACCTTATTGTGGTTTTGACTTGCATTTCCCTGTTGATTAATGATGGTGAGCACTTTTCATATACCTGTTGGCTATTTGTATATCTTCTTTTGAGATACGTGTCTTCGTGTCCTTTCCTCACTTTTTAATGGTACCGTTTTTTATTGTTGAGTTGAGTTCCTGGTGTATTCTGGATACTGTCCCTTGTCAAGCAGATAATTCAGGTGTTTTCTCTCATTCTACAGGTTGTCTCTTCACTCTGTTGATTGTTTGCTCTACAGCTTTTTAATTTAATACAGTCCCATTTGTCTGTATTTGTTGTCTGCACTTTTTGAGATCTTAGCCATGAAATTTTCATCTAGACCAATGTCCTGAAATATTTTTCCTAGGTTTTCTTCTGGTAGTTTCACAATTGTAGGTTTGATGTTTAAGTCTTTAATACATCTTGAGTTGGTTTCTGTATATGGTGAGAGATGGGATCCAGTTTCATTCTTCATTCTTAGGCATATGGAGATCCAGTTTTCCCAGCACTTCCCATTTATTCAAAAGATTGTTCTTTTCCCAATGTATATTCTTGATGCCTTTGTCAAAAATCAGCTGACTGTAAATATGTGAATTTATTTCTGGATTCTCTATTCTGTTCCCTTGGTCTATGTGTCTATGTATCTGCTTTTATACCAATACTATGCTGTTTTGGTTACTATAGCCTCATAATATATTTTGAAGTCAGGTAATGTGATGCCTCCAGCACTGTCCTTTTTGCTTAGGGTTGCTTTGACTCTTCGGGCCCTTTTTTGACTTCATACAAAGTTTAGGATTGTTTCTCTAATTATGTGAAAAATGATGTTGGTATTTTGATAGTGATTACATCAAATCTGTAGATTGCTTTGGGCAGTATGGTCATTTAACAGTAATAATTCTTCTGATCCATGATCATGGGATAGCTTTCCTTTGCCTCCTCCTTTAACTTCTTTCTTTAGTGCTTTGCAGTTTTCCTTATAGAGCTCTTTCACCTCCTTGGTTAAATTTCTTACAGTGTTGTTGTTGGAGCTATTGTCAATGGGATTGTTTTTTATTTCTTTCTCAGCTAGTTCATTATTGGTGTATAGAAACACTACTGATTTACTGATTCTTGTATGCTGCTTTTGTATCCTGTGACTTTACTGAGTTTATTTATCAGATTGAAGAGTTTTTTGGTAGAGCCTTTAGGTTTTTCTTGATACAAGATAATATCAACAACACAAAAGGCCATAGATGGCCTTTATTATGTTGTAGTATGTTTCTTCTGTGCTTAGTTTGTTGAGAGTTCCAGTTCCTTCCTCTTCAATTTTTTGAAATAGTTTGAGGAGAATTGATGTTAGTTCTACTTAATTTAACATTTGGTGGAATTTGTGAAGTTGTCTGGGTCCTGGACTTTTCTTTGTTGGGAGACTTTATTACTACTTTGATATTATTACTTTTTATTGGTTTGTTCAAGTTTTCTGTTTCTACCCAATTCAATCTTGGTAGGTTTTATGTGTTTAGGAATTTATCATTTACTCTAGGTTTTTCAGTTTGTTGGTATATATTTGTTCTTAATAATCTTTGATAATCTTTGTATTTCAGTGGTATCAGCTGTAATGTCTCCTTTTTCATTTCTGATTTTATTTACTTGGGTCTTCTCTCTTCTTAGTTAGTCTCGAAAGTGATTTATTCACTTGTTTATCTTTTCAAAATACCAACTTTTTGTCTTGTTGCCTCTTTGCTTATTTTTTTAGTCTCTTTTTCTTTTACATCTGATCTGGTCTTCATTATTTCTTTCCTTCTGCTAATTTTGGGTTTCGTTCGTTCTTGCTTTTCTGGTTGCTTGAGGTGCGTCTTTAGACTGTGTTTACTTGAAATCTTTCTACTGTTTTCATATAGGCATTTATTACTGTAAATTTCCCTCCTAGCACTGCTTTTGTTTTAGTTCATAGGTTTTGATATGTTTCGTTTTCATTTTTATTTGTTTCAAGAAAGTGATTTCCTACTTAGTTTCTTTCTTGGCCCAGTGGTTGTTGCTTAAATTCCATGTATTTGTATAGTTTCCAAAGTTCCTCTAGTTATTGATTTTTAGTTTTATTCCACTGTGGTCTGAGAAGATACTTGATACAATTTAGATTTTTTTCATGTTTCTTGAGACTTGTTTTGTGTCCTAACCTATGGTCTATCTTGGAAGTGTTCCATTTGCTGATAAGAACAATGTGTATTCTGTAGCTGTTGGATGAAATGTTTTGTAAATATCTGTTAGGTCCAGTTGGTCTAGAGAGCAGTTTAAATCCGATGTTTCTTTGTTAACGATTTTACTAGATCTGTCTCATGCTGAGAATCCTGTGTCCATGTCCTCAACTATTATTGTATTAGAGTCTATCTTTCCCTCTAAATCAAATACTTGGTTTATATATCTGGGTGCTCTGGTGTTGGGTGCATATGTGTTTAGAGTTGTTATATCTACTTGCTGAATTGATCTCACTATCATATAATGGCCTGCTTTGTAACTTTTTACTATTTTTAACTTAAAGTCTGTATATCTGATGTAAGTATAGCTAGCTATTCCAGCTTACTTTTGGTTTCCGTGTGCTTGGAATATCTTTTTCTGTCTTTTTACTTTCAGTCTATATGTGTCTTTATAGGTGAGATGAGTGTCTTGTAGGCAGCATGTCGTTATGTCATGTTTGTTTGTTTTTTTAGTCCGTTCAGAAAGTCTATATGTTTTAAATGTGGAGTTTAATCCATTTACATTAAAGAGTATTATTGATGTGTGAGGGCTTACTCCTGTCATTTTATTAATTGATTTCTGATGTTTTGTATATTCTTTGTACCTTTCTTTCTCTTTTGTTGTTTATCATTGTGGTTTGGTGGTGTTCTGTAATGGTAACATTAGAGTTCTTCCTCTTCCTTATTTGTATGTTTGCTCTACCAGTGGGTTTTAAATTAATTTTTTATAAAAAAAAAATTGAGACAGAGTCTTGCTCTGTTGCCTAGGCTAGAGTGCAGTGTTGTGATCTCGGCTCACTGCAGCCTGTACCTCCCAGGTTCAAGCAATTCTTGTGCCTCAACCTCCCAAGAGTGGGTTTTATACTTTCATGTGTTTTTATGATGGTAGCTATCATCCTTTTGTTTCCAAGTGTAGGACTTTCTTAAGCATTTCTTACAGGACCAGTCTAGTGGTGATAAAGTCCCTCAGCTTTTGCTTGTTATCTCCTGCCTTTTTCCTTTATTTATGAAGGATAATTTTGCTGGAAATAGTATTTTTGTCTGAAAGTGTTTTTCTTTCTGCACTTTGACTGTATTATCCCATTTTCTCCTGGCTTATAAAGTTTCTGTGGAGAAATCCACTGTTAGTCTGATGGAGATTCCCTTATATGGGACTTGATGCTTTTTTCTTGCTGTTTTTACAATTCTCTTTGTCTTTGACTTTTGATAGTTTAATTATGGTGTGCCAGAGAAGATCTTTTTGCATTGTATCTGTTTGGGGATCCCTGAGCTTCCTGTACTTAGGTGTCTAGATCATTTGCTAGACTTGAGAAGTTTTCAGCTGTTATATACTTAAGTAGGTTTTGTAGGTTTTTTGTTTTCTCTTTGTCTTCTGGGACATTACACATTAAAGTATTTGGTCACTTTATGGTGTTCAATCTGTCATATAGGTTTTGTTCATTTTTTAAATGCTTTTTTCTTTATTTTTGTCAGACTGGGTTATTTGAAAATACCTGTCTTCAAGTAATGAAATTCTTCCTTCTCCTTGATCTAGTCTATTATTGAAACTTTGAAATATATTTTGTATTTCATTTAATGAATTCTTCAGTTTGTTTTGTTCTTTTTTATTTGTATTTGTTTAGTAAATTCCTCATTCAGATCTGGAATTATTTTTCTAATTGCTTCATATTTGCTGTATTCTCTTTATCTCAATTAGCTTCTTTAATATTATTTTGAATTATTTTTCTGGGATTTCATATATCTTTTTGATTGTAATGTTTTACTGGAGAATTATTGTATTTCTTTGGAGTGTCATATTTCCTTGCTTTTTTTGTTTCTTGGGTCCTTATGTTGATATCTGTGATATGTGATGTGGAAGAAACACAGATGTTTCTTCTAATGTTTTTGCTTTTGTAGGAGAGGACTTTTTCCTGGAGATGTATGTATTGTGTTGGTTGGTTGGGGCCCTTTGGTTTTGATTCTGGGAATGTGCAGTATTATAGTTGCTGTATGATTTGTTTGGCTGTAAGCAGCATCAGTGGTATCTATGATTTCCTCAGTGGCTTAGGGTATGTTTGTTAGTGGATGTTGTGATGAAATTTTGCTAGGGACTGGGTTGTCAGGTGGGCTTGTCCTTGGTCCTTAGTGGTGGCAGCAGCAAGTGGGCCTGTCTGTGGGCACCAGGGTGGCTTTGGCACTGCTGTTAGCAGGTCCACACAGACCAATTCTTAGGCCTCCAGGTGGCTTGTTCAGGTGCAGATAGTGGCAGCAATGCGCCAGGCAGGTGGACAGGTTCTTGGGTCCTGGGAAATGGGCATGTCGTGGGTGATGGCAGTAGTATTGGTAGAACAAACCTGTGGCTCCCAAGTGGTTTGCATAGGTGTTGACAGTATCAGCGACGGGCTGGGTGGGCCAGCCCTCAGACCCACAAGTGGCATGTGTGGGTGCCAGCTATGGTGATAGTAGCAAGCTGGGTGAGCCTGACCTCTGGCCCCAGAGAGGAGTGTTCAGATGCTGACAATGGTAGACTGGGCTGTAGATGGTTCCCAGGCTCCTGGACAGTGTGCTCAGGTACTGGAGTTTGGATATGGGCAGACCTAGCCTCAGCTACTGGAGTTTGGGGTTGGGGAGACGTAGCCTCAGGTCCCCTGGTGGTACATTCACCCACTGGCTATGGTAGGCATTGGTGGGGTGATCTCCAGGCCCAAGGCAAAATGTTTTGGGTGGGAGTGGCATCCATTGCAGCCGTGCTACTGGGGAGGATGGGGTTGCTTTCAGTGGCTGCAGCTGTATGCAATGGGCTGGGGATTGCCCACTTTGCTTGCACGTCAGCTTGGCAGTGCCAGTGCACAACGGCTGCTGTGGGTGGGGGGTTTGTCCTTGGGGCATGTGAAAATGCACCCTGGATTTGCTGCTGGTGTCAGCAGGGTCTTTGCCAATGGTTTGTGGTGGCAGCCAATGGCAGCAGTGACTGTGGGCAGGGAATATCAGTGAGGCTCCAGAAATGTGGAGATGCAGGGGCTGTTGGGCCCAAGGGCAGGATACAGTCTGGTGGGGTCTTTGCCAATGGTTTGTGCTTCAGCCGTGGTGGTGGCAGCCAATGGCAGCAGTGACTGTGGGCAGGGAATATCAGTGGGGCTCCAGAAATGTGGAGATACAGGGGCTGTTGGGCTCACTGGCAGGATACAGTCTGGTGGGGGCTGGACTCTTAATATGGTGCCTTCCTGGAACTGCTTAGGGCTCGAAGGCTGTGTGGGACCCAGCATGATCTTCCTCCCTGGGGCGGCGCCTTCATGTATTCTCCAGGCAGCTCCTGTTAGTCTTGAGACTTGAGAGGGTCTAGGGGCTTTCCTCTCGCTAGGGTGCAGGAGTCCGCAGTGGGAATGTTGGCCACTGGGGGTCACTGACTTACCCTTTTCCTGCACCGGGGAGCCTCTGCATGCCTCCAGCCAGTTTTGGCTAACCAGGCCGCCTTGCTTTCCTCTCAGTCCTTGCTTTAGGATGGTGTTACCAGTCACTTCTCTGTTGAATTCCAGTGTTCTCTTAGATGATATATTTTATGTGTGATTATCTACTCACTATTTTGGTTCTTCTTTGTGGAGGAGGTGAGTACCAGTTGTTTCTAGTCAGCTATCTTGAAGCCCACCTACAGGTTTTTATGTGGACATACATTTTCATTCCTCTGGGGTATATAGAAGTGGAATTGCTGAGTCTAATGGAAGCTACATTTAACTTTTAAAGAACTGCTACTATTTTCTAAAGTTGCTGCATGATTTTGCATTCCCACTAGCAGTATTTGAGGGTTCTGATTCCTCTACAACCTTGGTGACAATTGTTATTACCTGTCTTTTAAAAAATGGTTGCCATCCTAGTGGTTCTGAAATAGTACCTCATCATGGTTTTAATTTGGATTTCCCTGATTAACTAATGAGATTGAGTACCTTTTCACATGCTTATTGTCCATTTATGTATCTTTGGAGAAATCCTTTGATCATGTTTTAATTGGGTTGCCGTTTTACTGTTGAATTAGAAAAGCTGTTCATATGTTCTAGATATAAGTCCCTTTTCAGATATATTATTTACAAATATGTGATTTGCAAATATTCTCACATTCTCTTAATTACATTTTCACTTTATTAACAGTGTCTTTTGAAGCACAGAAGTTTGTACTTTTTATGGTTTCAATTTATCTATTTTTTTTTCTTTGGTAGTATATGCTTTTTGTGTCTTATCTAAGATACCATTGCCTAATTCAAGGTCAACAAAATTCCCTCCTGTATTTTCTTCTAAGGGTTTTATTATTTTAGCCTTTACATTTAGTATTACAATTCATTCTAAGTTAATTTTTGTAGATCGTGTGAAGTAGGGGTCCATCTTCATTCTTTTACATGTAGATATCTAGTTGTCCCAGCACCATTTCTTACAAAGACAATTCTTTCCACCATTGAATAGTCTTGACACCTTTGTTGAAAATTAATTGGATATTTTCTGGACTCTTAACTCTATTTTATTTATATGTCTATCTTTATGACATAGAGATACCTTTATGCCAGTAGCACACTTTCTTACTGTTGCTTGATAGTAGTTTTGATACATTTTTCATACGTTTTTACTGAATATATTCTGATAAACAATTTCTTATCCACAGTATATATGCTATACAGGCATACTTTTATTGTGCTTTGTAAATAGTGTTTTTTGTTTTTTTGTTTTTTTTTTAAACTAGTTGAAGGTTTGCGGCAACGGTGCATTGAGTGTGTCTTTCAGTACAATATTCCCACCAGTGTGTGTTTACCTGTTGTTTCTGTGCCATGCTTTGGTAATTCTCATAATATTTCAAACATGTTCATGGTTATTATATCTGTTATGATGATCTGTGATTGGCGATTGTTGATGTTACTATTGTAATTATTTTGGGACACCACAAACTGCGCCCATATAAATGGCAAACTTAATTGGTAAATGTTGTGTGTGTTCTGACTGCTGCATTCACTGGCCATTCCTCTGTCTCTTTTCTTTGGGCCTTGCTATTCCCTAAGATACAATAATATTGAAATTAGACCAAATAATAACCCTATGGTGGCCTCTAAGTATTTAATTAAAAAGACGAGTTGCATGCCTCTCACTTCAAATCAAAAACTACAAATGATTAAAACTAATGAGAAAGACGTGTTAAAAGCTGAGATAGGCCGAAAACTAGACCCCTTGTGCCAAATTGCCAAGTTATGAATGCAAAGGAAAAGTTTTCAAAGGAAATTTAAAATGCTGCTTCAGAGAACGTACAAATGATAAGAAACTGAAGCAGCTTTATTGTTGATGTGGAGAAAGTTTTGGTGGTTTGGGTAGAAGATCACACAAGTCACAATATTCCATTAAACCAAGCCTAATCCAGAGCAAGGCCCTCACTCTTCAATTTTATGAAGCCTGGGAGAGGTGAGGAAACTGCAGAAGAAAAGTTGGAAGCTAGCAGAAGTTTGTTCTTAAGGCTTAAGGAAAGAAGGCATTTCCATAACATAAAAAATGCAAGGTGAAGTGGCAAGTGCTGATATAGAAGTTGCAACAAATTATCCAAAAGATCTAAGATGATTAATGAAGGCTACACAAAACAACAGATGTTCAGTGTACACAAAACAGCCTTCTATTGGAAGAAGATGCCATGTAGAACTTTAGTAGCTACAGAGGAAAAGTCAATGCCTGGCTTCAAGGCTTCAAAGGACAGGACAGGCTGACTCTCTTGTTAGGGTTAAATGCAGCTGGTGACTAAGTTGAAGCCAGTGCTCATTTGCCATCCCCAAAATCCTAGACTCTTAAGAATTATGCTATATCTACTCTGCCTTTGCCCTAGAAATAGAAAAATAAAGCCTAAGTGACAGCCACATCTGTTTACAGCATGGTTTGCTGAATATTGTAAGCCCACTATTGAGACCTGCTGCTCAGAAAAAAAGTTCCTTTCATAATATTACTGCTCATTGACAATGCATCAAGTCGCTCAAGAGCTCTGATGAAAATATACAAGGAGATTAATGTTGTTTTCATGCCTGCTACATCCGTTCTGCATGCCATGGATCAAGAGTAGTAATTTCAACTTTTAAGTCTTACCGTTTAAGAAACACGTTTGATGGGCTGTAGCTGCTATAGATAGTGATTCCTGTGATGGATCTGGAGAAGGTATATTGAAAACCTTCTGGAAAAGATTTACCATTTTAGATGCCATTAAGAACATTTGTGATTCATGGGAGGGGAACAAAATAGCAATATGAACAGGAGTTTGGAAGAAGTTGATTCTAAACTTCATGGTTAACTTTGAAGGGTTCAGGACTTCAGTGGAGGGGTAACTAAAGATGTGCTAGAAATAACAAGAGAAATAAGAAGTGGAAGATGTGACTGAATTGCTACAATCTCATGATCAGTATTGAATGAATGAGAAGTTGCTTCTTAGGGATGATCCTGAAAAGTGGTGTTTTGAGATGGAGTTTACTCCTAGTGAAGATACTGTGGACATTATTGAAATGACAATAAAGGATTTAGAAGAATATACAGACTTAGTTGGTAAAGCAGTGGCAGTGTTTGAGAGGACTGACTCCAAATTTTTGAACGAAGTCCTACTGTGGGTAAAGTGCTATCAAATAGCATCACGTGCTACAGAGAAATCTTTCATGGAAGGAAGAGTCAACCTATGCAGCAGACTTTATTGGTTTTTTGTTTGTTTTGGGACGGAGTCTCACTGTGTAACCAGGCTGGAGTGCAGTGGCATGATCTCAGCTCACTGCAACCTCTGTCTCTCGGGTTTAGTCCCAAGTAGCTGGGACTACAGGTGTGCACCACCACACCAGCTAATTTTTGTATTTTTAGTACAGATGGCCGGGATGATCTTGATCGCTTGACCTTGTGATCTGCCTGCCTCGGCCTCCCAAAGTGCTGGGATTGTAGGTGTGAGCCACTAGTTTATTGTTTTGATTGTGACAGCCACCCCAGCCTTCAGCAGCCACAACCCTGGCCAATCAGAGGCTATCAACTTGGAGGCAAGACCCCCTATCAGCAAAAATATTACATCTCCCTGAAGATTCAAATGATCATTAGCATTTTTTAGCAATAAAGTATTTTTAATTTAAGGCAGGTATGTACATTGTGTTTTAGACATAATAGAGTTGTACACCTAATAGAGCATAGCATAAACATAACTTATATGCAGTGAGAAACCGAAAAATTTTTGTTACTGGCTTTATTGCAATACTGGCTTCATTGTTTAGAACCAAACTTGCAATATCTTCGAGGTATTTCTGTAAGTTATTTATGGTTTTTGTATATCAGGTTTGATTCTGACTCTGTTCTCTTCTATCAACATGTTAGTTCTCAAATTATAAGGGATTTTTTTTTTTTTCTGTAGTGTTGAACAACGTAACTTTTTATTAAGGTAGAGAGATTCAGTTATGATGTGATATTTCTAAAACTGAGTAGAAACCACATTTGTTAAATAATGCTTACTCCAAAAGTTTCATTTCTTCCTGCATATACGTAGTACCCTCTCAGAGCACTGTACCAGACAGTGCTGTTATCTATAGCAATTATACCTCTGTGAAACATTCAAAAAAGAATGATTAAGAAAGAAAGCAAGAGAGAGGATATATTGTATTTGTTATCCTAACCCTTAGTCACTTTACTTTCTCTTGAATACAAGTACTTTTTAGAATTACAATAAAATTTTAAATCTCTTTGGCTGGGATTTCATAGTGAACCTCAAGCATTATCCTTTTAGCATTTAAAAAAAAAATCAAAAAGGATTTCCAGAATATACTCCTCCTCACATTGATTTAAGATTCTTTGAGGCTTGATTATTTAAAAGTCTAATGCATTCAGTGTTTAATTTTAAATCTAATGAATTATTAGCACTTAAATATGATTTAATATTTTAATTAAGTTAAAATATAGATTATGCTTACTTTATAAAATAAGTTTGCTGTTTTGTGATAAAATTAAGATTACAAGAAATTTTACATCTGCACATGTTTTTGTCATAATTTGAATCCATGGATCTCTCTTTACAGTGTTAAGTGATGAATTTGTTAGGTAGAATAAGAAAGAAGTGGCAGAAAGAATCACAGTAAACTTAATTCTTCCATTGCAGTCTTACTTTTTCCCCTACTCTTGAACCCTACAGATCCTAGAGGCATTTTGGGAAACTACTGATATGGATATCATTTCATTACATACACTATTTTATTGCATAGCTTGAATATAGACCTATTAGATGTCAAACAAGCAAAATAAGTGCTGTCTCTTTGGGGTTTAGCTTGAGGTTTCAGGGAAGCGGCGTATCAGTTTTCAGTAATTTTTTACCATTATTCATTTTTGCTTGGAATAAATAAATCATTTATTTCATGTATAGGAAGAAAAATCTCATCTTCCTATTGATAGTGGAAGGTAACAGAATAATCATAGCAGTGATAATCTGATGTCATTTTAGACCTAGCAAGAATAGATTATCTGTGACCCAGATAAAATAATTAGAAATTACTTTAACTTAAAAATAGTGGATTTCTAATCTCATTTTCAAGGTTAAAAGATTTCAACACAACCAGATGTTTCTGTTAAATTGACTAATCTGAAGCCCAGTTCAAAAGGATTACCTGTGATTATTTTTCGATTTAATTTTAAACAGGATTCAAATTTACATGTTTGTGCATTTTTACTACAATTTATATTGAAATAAAAATGTTTTCAAATCGATCTACTTCAAGGGAAACAGGTTAGTTAAATCATTTTTTAGACTTCAGACTGTTTAGCCTGTTTTTTTTTGCTGTTTCTGAATGAAATGGATAGTGATGTTATTAATGTAATAGATGTTGTCTGAATTATTGAGCAGTAGTTCACACACAGCCAACAATAATGTCCATTCTGATGAGTGCCAATACTGATAGTGCTGGATGATTGTATTCGTCATGTTTTCAGTCACTGGACTTGGAGAGAGTTAATCAAGAAGTGCTGTAACAGCTGGTACAGCACATTCTGGTGAGGTTCTGACAGTGAGCTATTGTGTACCATGACACTGCTCTGACAGTTTATCTAAATTTTATATACAAGCATTTTTGTTTTCTGGGCTCTGTGAAGTTTATATAATAGTGTAAGCTTTTGATGATGTCTCTGGAGATTTTCTCAGTTGTGGTGAGGTTGGGGGTAGGGTGAGACAGATGTATTTAGTTGCAATTTTGAAAAAGACTAAATTCTCAAACAAAAATATAGTGATTTTTGCATTTGGTTTCACAGGTACTATTGTTGGAGTCTATTTGAATTGCTGAAGATAGCTTAAATCAAAGCTTTTCAAATTAAGAAGAAAATATTTTCTCCCAAAAATACTGGCTCATATTTAACTCATAAAGTTAATGTTTACTTAGGTAACTACAGGAGAAATCATAAATGCAGGGGTGACCATTTTAATGTGGTTATCTTACTCAATGAAAAGTATCTTACGTTCGAAATGTTAAATCAGTTTAAAGGAGACTATCTACTAAACATCATTTTACTAATCAGTCAGTTGATTTACTTGCCTTTTAATCTATACACAGAAATGTAGTCCTGAAATTATTAATCCCTATAGTTAAATTTTGCCTAGTATTCTGCCAAGTTATTTTGAATTAACAGCATTCAGTAAACTATAACAATTATGTTTGATCTGCTCAACTCCAGGTCAGCATTGCAGACATGAACATCATTGCTAATTATATTGACCCCAGCTCACTTATACTTCTATAAAGGAAGCTCTGTATGCCATTTTTGTTTTCCTCTGAATTTTTGCTTGATAAAAACAAAATAAATGTATTTCTAATATAGTAATTGTAATATTATATGAAAGATTTTATAGCTTTTTTAAAATCCAGAAAGTTAATTAAAATTTAAAATGTCTCTTCTTTTTAAATATGCTTTTAATGTCATACAGTAAAATTGGGTATAATATTTTTTAGAATTTTGTACATGATAAGTTTATAAAAAAGTTGGTTCCCCCTTGCCAAGGGCATTTGTTTAAATACCAAGTTACATTTCATACTTACATGAAATAACTGTTTCTAAAAAAGAATTATCAAAGTTATTTTGGTAATTGTGATGTGTGGAATTGGATTACTCTTTAGCATACACATGTTCCTATGTAAAAGCATATTTATATTGCATAATTTCTCTTTGCTCAGTGTAATAAACTGCTTTGAAGTATTTTTGATAAAAGTAATTAAAAACAAATCTTTTTCTATGATTTATATGTTCTTAAATCACTACTGATTGCTTGAGTGATTAAATAGATGCTTAAAAAATGTTGGTAAGGAAACTAAACATTTATGGGTTTTCCTTTTACTAACCATTTTTCCTAGACATTCATTTTATATTTCATGATTTAAATCCACACAAATATTCAATCTGACATTAAAATATAGGATTGCAGAAAGCAGTGAATCTTATATTTATGGTTTGCTTATGGTATTTGAGCACAATAATTTATGTACATTTTATTGATACATTATTCCCTGAATCTCAGCCAAAGGGAAATATTAAGTACCCATCTTATTTCTACTAATAACCAAAAATCTTATCAAAGTATAATTGTGGTGTTAAAAGTGTAAGAGTAGTTAAATTTGAGTTTTGATTATAAACATAGTTTTTCAGCTGTTCCAAATATTCTAATTAGTGCAAGACTTATTTATACAAAACATTATATGTATAATCATCCTCGCTGGCTTCCTCTCTATATTCCTATATAATTATTTCTTGTATACTTGACTACTTTGACTAGATTGTAAGTTCCATGATGCTAAGGACTGTGTCATAATACTTCGTAAATTTTTGATAGATAGATAAATGAATAAATGCATATCATGGTTTACATGTTTAGGACTTGTTTTTTCAACTGAATTACAAGCTCTTAGAGGGCATAGGATTTTGTATGTGTAGTCTCTTGTAGTCCCTATTGTTTTATTTTTCATTATAAAACCACTTGTTTCTGTGTTTAAACATAATGTTGAAAAGTTACATTTTGAGGTAATTGAGGTATTTATTTCCAAGCTGTCTCAGAAAGTAGGTAGTAGGCAATATCACTAAAATCTAAGACTGCCATTTATTGAGGAGTTTAAGGGGTTTCGACATTATTAATTCATTTAATCCCCACAAAAACCTATGAGGTAAGCGTTATTATTTGGAAATAGAGGTATAGAGTTTTAGCAATTTTTCTAGGTTGTATAGTCAGAAAGTCGCATGATTAAGAGAAGTGTGGGAATTATTTTGGAAAGAGATTTTCAATGTCTATAAATATAAGATCTGTTGTCTTCTCACTTTTGTTCTATGATTGATTGGATGTTTATGTGAACTTCAGATCTCTAATAAAAGACGTAGCTGGTCTTTTGTTGGAAATGGGTGCTTAAAGAACCATTAATTTGAAATGAGGAAAGTAGTTCTGACTTAAAAGGAAGACAGAGAGAGCTGAGATTAACAGAACATTTCCCTCTTTTGATTGAAAACAAAACTAAAAATAAGGAATGATGCTATTTCTTCATGTCCAGTTAGTTTAGTGCCGCAAATTTATATTAAGTTGACCATTTTGTACAATATGTGCTGCTAATTAAGTGCTATGGAAAAATTTAAAGTTAAATGACTACTGTTCATAACTAATCAGAGGTGCTAAGAAGTGAAATGAAAGTCTTTCTTAGAATCAATATAAATTAGTAATAGATAAAGCAGGCAAATCTCAAATTGTGAAACACTTGCCTGAGTAGTGTTTTCAATTTTTTTATTTTTAATTAATATATAATAATTGTACATATTTATGGGGTACAATGTGATGTTTCAGTATTTTTATACATAATGTAATGATCAAATCAGTAATGAACTTGTCCATCACTTCAAACATTTATGGTTTATTTTTGGTGAGAACATCCGAAATCCTATATTCAAGCTATTCTGAGATATACAGTACCTTCTCATTGACTGTAATCACACTGCTGTGCAATAGAACACCACAATTTATTACTCCTTTCTAATTGTAACTTGTTACTCATTGACCATCCTCTTCCCCATCCTTCCCTTCTTTCTACCCTCCCCAGTCTCTGTTAACTGCTGTTCTATTCATAATTCTATGAGATCAACTTTTTAAAGATTCTACATATGAGTGAGAACAGTCAGTATTTGTTTCTGTAACTGGCTTATTTCATATATCCATGTGATCGCAAATGATCATACTTCATTCTTTTTTATGACTGATTAGTATTCCAGTGTGTATATATACCATATTTACTTTATTCATCTGCTGTTAGACACAGGTTGATTCCATATCTTGGCTATTGTGAAGAGTGCTGCAATAAGCATGGGAGTTTGACATACTGATTTTATTCCTTTGAATATACAGTTGTCCCTCACTCTCCATAGGGGATTGATTTCTGGACCCCGCAAGGATATCGGAATCCACTGATGCTCCTGTTCCTTTTGTAAAATGGTATAGTATTTGCTTATAACCTATGGACATCTTCCCTTATACTATAAATCACCTCTAGATTATTTATAATACCCAATACAGTGTAAATACTATGTAAATAGTTGTTAAACTATATTATTTTTATCTGTATTTTTAAAAATTTTTAAAAATAGTTTCTCTTAAAATATTTTTTGATCTATGGTTGATTGAATCACAGCTACAGAACCGACAAATATGGAGGGCTGACTGTGTACCCAGTGCTGTGATTGCTGGATCATACAGTAGTTTTATTTTTAACTTTTTGAGGTTGCCTCCGTACCATTTTTTTATAATGGCTGTATGGATTTACATTTTCCCCAACAGGAGTAAGGTTTCTTCCCCAGACTGTGTAAGGGTTCCCTTTTCTCTACATCCTTGCCAACATTTACCTTTTGTATTTTTGATAATACCCTGGGATAATTCTAGCTGGGATGACATGATTTCCCATTGTGGTTTTTAATTTACATTTTTCTGATGACCAGTGGTGTTGAACATTTCCTCATGTACCTGTTGGTCATTTGTATAATCTTTTCTCTATTTTAGAATCAGATTTTTTTTCTTTTCTCTCTCTTTTTTCTGTTGTTTGTGTTCCTTATGTATTCTATGTATTACCCCCTTGTCAGATGTATAGTTGCAGAGATTTTCTTCCATTCTTTAGGTTGTTTCTTCCATGTATTTTTTTTTTAAGAGATGGGATTTCACTCTGTCACCTAAGCTGGAGTGCAGTGGCATGATCATAGCTCACTGCAGCCTTGAACTTCTGGGCTCAAGCAAACCTCCCACCTAAGTCCCCTGAGTAGCGAGGACTACAGGCACATGCCACCATGCCATACCTTCTATTTTTTTAAAGGTCTTTCTTTTGTTTTTGTAGAGACAGGGTCTCACTGTTTTGGCTGGGCTGGTCTTGAACTCCTGGCCTCAAGCAATCCACCTGCCTTGGCCTCCCAAAGTCCTGTAATTACAGGCGTGAGCCACCACACCCAGCCATTCACTGTGTTGTTTCCTTTGCTGTGCAGAGCTTTTTTGTTTGATGTAATCTCATTTCTCTATTTTTGTTTTTGTTGCCTTTGTTTTTTATGTCTTACCTAAAAAATCCTTATCCAGGCAATGTCATAAAGCATTTCCTCTATGTTTTCTTCCAGTAGTTTCATAGGATCATGTCTTAATTGAAGTTTTTGATCCATTTTGAGTTGATTTTGTGTATAGAGCAGTGTTTTAAACTCTAGATTAAATCACCGTAGAGTCATTAGGTGACTATGTGTAGCAGACTTGGAAGCATCAGCGAGACCTATAATAATAAAGAATGCAGGGGATAATTGAGGTTAGATTGAACTGTTTTCAAGTAGTCTAACGAAAATAATTGTTTTACTTTCCTCAGGTCTGCAGCTTGGCGGGTCTAGAAACTCCATTTTGAAATTGTTTGCAGGGTTAAACAGGTCCAGAGGCAATGGCTCTTACTTCCAGACTCAAAAGAGATAGTCATATAACAGATTGTTTATTCCTTTATGTGCGATTGTCAGGTGTGCCAAAGGACTCTTCAGCACATTCTTTCTCCTGTATGACAACATATGTGGCAAAGTGTTGCTTGGTGAGAATGAACTCAAAACAGGATGAGTTAGTTGGATGGATTGTATCATCAAGCGCTCTATGCCAAGAGGACTGGGTTCTCAGGTCTGTTAACCAGGAAACCTCTGGTGATAAATTCTTGCTCTTTATCCCACCCCCCTTGCAACCTCTCATTTTCCTAACATCAAGCCAAGAGACACCCCTTTCTCCCTTTCTCTTAGGAACTTTCCCCCCCATTCCAGGTATAATTTTACTACTTAGGATGCAGTTTTAATAGTCAACATAACTTTTTAGACTAGGCCTGAAACATAATTTCTTAGGTAAGATCACCCATCAGAAGATAAAATATTAGATAAAATAGGTAGGGCCTATATTTCTGTATGTTTTGCTGTTTCTAGTTCGTTATTTTTAAGGACGTCCAGTTTTTAAAATAGTACATAATTCTCATATATCTTGGTGTCATGTAGACTGAGGAAAGTCTTAGATATTTTGATCATTAGACTGTAATCAAGGTGTAAATATTTATAAATAAGAGTGTTCTTATAGACAACACATAGTAAAAACTTGTTTGTTATCATTCCTGGACAAATGAATTTCTCTGGATAACTGAGTTTTACATAAAACTAAGAACTTATACTTTGTATTTAAACTCCTTGAGGATAATAGTTATCTTATTGGTCCTTTCATGATGAGCACTGTGTTGAGTCTTTAGTATCGAATGAAGCTATCTGCATCAAAATATTTTAATTATTTTAGTGTTTTTTTATTCCAAAAGTATATTAAACTTAGTTTGACACTTGAGGATAACTTGTGGTTTTTCGTATTCTTGATAGTAGTAACCCCTGTCCTCTTCCAGTTTGCTGTTTCTGTCCTGCTAGTGAATGTGATAACCTAATTTGTATTGCTCTGGGTATGTTATATGTAAGCACCAGTGCAAAAAGTTGATGACATGTTTGGTTGCTAAAATACAAATTGTACTTATAACAGTATTCTGGATAGCAGAGTTACAGAGAGATGAGCATTTGCCATTTCTAGAGGAAAAAAATAGCCTATTTTGGCCAGCCTCACAAATCCTACTCATAAAGTAATGGTGAACATCACGCGGTTTGAAAGAATAACCGAATAACCATGCTTATGATGATTCAATAGATAGTATTTTAGTTATTTCCCAAAACAGATTCAAGAAAGGTATCAAAAACACTTGAAAATAAAAGCTTTTTCTGTATGAAATCTAAATCTGAAATCTTTAAAGTAGATTTTTTTTTAATGCCACCAATAAATCCCTCAGGATTAGAAGCAAGTTGTAGTTTCTGCATAGTAAAAATTGCCCTTAATCTTAGCTGGTAAGAGTAGTCTGACCTTGCATTTGCCTTATACACCATGGAATACTTTATAGTTTTTAAGTGTTGTCCACATCTGTGATCTTAGGCCATTCATATACGTTTCCTAATAGCTGTTCTATTTCATCTTTCTCTTTGACTTCTATCTCATCTTTTTCTTTGTACTTTTGCACAAGCTGTTTTACTTGCTTTGGAACAATGTGTCACTATCAAAACTCTAAGAAACCATTAAAATGACTTCACTTACTTCCTTTACAGATGTGGAACCTGAAGCCCAAATTTCCTCTGAGACCCTAATCAGTGTTCTCATATGTTTGTAGACTGTGTTTTCATAAAGTAAGACATTTTGAGGAAATTACAACAGAGCTGAGAAAGGTTAATTATTAATAGAATTGTCACTGGATACCTTGAATTACAAAGCTTCATAGGAAAACTAATGAATATAGAATATGTAGCTAATCTATAACTTTTAAAAAATTCCTGGAAAATCTGTAAATGAAACTCTGTTATTGGTTATTAGTTATCTTAAAAGTAGATCAGTTTTCTCTAATTTTCTCTTATATGGGCTAACTGTAGTTATGCAACTATTCATAATGAGAATTCAATATTATGAGCTATTTATTTAACATCTCTAAAGAGATGTTTTTGAGTGAAGGTGCTGTTTATTAGCATCACTGGAAAAGTTTTACAGCCAAATAAGTTCTTGAGATTTTACTTGTAGCCACAAGTGTTTGCATGAATCGTACTGCTTAATAAGTCTACCTATATGTAAACAAAGTGTTAAGGTAAAGTAAGGGATAAAAAGAGGAAAACTTCTCCAGTTTTTGGTGTATTTGAATGAATGTACTCTTTTGCACTGTTTCAAAGTATATTTAAAATACAAATAAATACCTAAAAATAAGATTGTGTAATTTGTATTTTGATTATTTGGCTATTACTTATAACAATTTACCAGTCTAATGATAAGTCTTCTGATAACACAAATTAAACCAGCATTTCTAGAAGCGATCTTCTGTTTGTTGAAATATTTTATTTTATTTTATTTTTAACATATTTGTGTTAGAGCCTTATAGAAAGCATACAATTAGGGACTTGTATTATGAAAAAAGTTATTTTTCTGCTAAAAAAGAACTCTGGTCAGTTTAGTTTTCAGAATAATAGATGTTGTAATATGACAAATTCATAGATTGCCTTGTTGAGTTTTGTTGTTGTTTACAGAAACCTAGAACCAGTAGCCGTCTCTTAGGTAGTTTTCTGTTCATTAGTTTATTTCATATGTCATTTTAGTATTTATTTTTTAATGCATATTCACTAACAGTTAAATTGAAAGTAGATTTTAGACTTTCAAAGAAATCGTCAAGAAAGCAAGTGTAATAAAAGGTTATATTTTAATGAAGTGATATTCTCACAATTTTTGCGAGGTTTTTGTATTTGAATAGGTTTTTTTTTGCATAATATAATGTTGATTTTGTTTTTCCAAGGGGATTCCAGCAATGTATGAAAGATCATTTAAAATTCATAATACTCATATATAAACTGTTTAAATCTTTAGAATATTCTTGGAATAAGATTAAAAACATCATAGAATGGATACAGAATAAAGACTTAATAACTTCGTTACATCTGAATATAATTTTTTATTTTTAATAGGATACAACATCTATTGAAAAGATGTCAAACTGTTGTGAAGATATGTAAGTATAAAACTGAAGTATATAGTATTATTTAAAAATGGAAAGAACTGGATATATTTGAGAAATATGTGCATGTAGTAGAAAGATAATATAATGATGGCTTTTTTTGGTGCCTTGTCTGAGGCCTGTGCTAGACAAGCCTACCCCAGTCTTACAGTAGGGGTTTTCCAGCCATGATAGTTTTCACACTAAAATGCTGATCATTCTTGTGCCTTGTCTAACTAAAGTAAGTTAAATTATTTGTCCTGAAAGTACATCAAAAGAGATTTGCTACTGTGTTGGTGACACACATTCTGTTAATCCTGAGATTTTCCTCTGCTTCAAAAGTTGTGCTCGGTTGATTGACGACACAGATACAATATCTGCTATCCAGAGTTAAAACTCAGCTGCATGCCATAATGAAAGAAAAGCTGTATTTATGATGCTGGGACACAATTCATCAGAGTCCAGTAATGGATCCCCAGCCAACCTGTATTGTTTTAGCTGACTGAAGTGCACCATGGGAGTGCTGTCTTTCACTAATAATGCTGTCTTCTGTAGATCGAGGCCCCGAAAGCCATGGCAGCAGACCTTCTCAGAAGTTTTTGGCACTCGTTGGAAGATCCTGTGGTTCATTCCTTTCAGGCAGAGGCAACCACTGCGAGTTCCCTACCACTTTGCCAATCATGTCTAAACAGATGGATGGTGGGCACAGATGGGTCCTCCATGCTGGAAATGCGTTACAGGTTTTATGATAATAGAACTATGACAGTCTTCAAGGCAATTAAAATCCACCCACCAATCTTAGGCATCATAATGTGCCCCAGGCTTTATGTTAATAGTGATCTTGATCCTGTTGTGGGACTAATACAAGATCTATATTTAAGTTTTAAAGCATGTTTACTTTCAAATTAGCTTTCCACAGGGATTTATTTAAATGCTTTTGTTATGAAACTCAAAAGGCAGTGATTAGGATGAAATAATTGTACATAATTTCTTTTAGTACTGACAGTGTTACAGATTCTAATTTATGGTAAATTTCAGATGTTTATTTAAAATTTTCACTTTTAAACAGTAACCAAATCTAAGTTTAATTATTCAGGTTTTACAAAAGTTGATACACCTTCTTGTAATATAGGTAAATTTTCTTTTTCAAATCCAATTTAAAATAACCTTTCCTTTTAAATGTGCTGCAACATTTTTGAAAATGCAGCAGCAATAGGAGTGAACAACAGCAACAAAAAACGGGCATTGGTTTCTTAGGAGTGGCTTTCTTATGTTTTCTTCTTTTTTCTTCACCAAAACCAACATTAAAGGACCACTGAAGTAAAACACCAACTACCTACCTTACTATAAAGGAAATGTTAAAAATTTTTTCACAATAATTTTTCAGTTTTCACCATTACTGTTGTAATTATTGATTGTGATTGAAATATTTGCTCTCAGGAGAACTCCTGACCGGTGGGCATGTATTCCTATTTTACCCTAAGATTTTAATGAGCAAAAAGGGGAGAGAATTTGCAATAACTTCACAATTACCTTTTCTAGTGCAGTTACATTAGAATACATATGTTTTTAAAATACTAGTATAACTAGATAAAATGTAATGTACAGTATAAAGAGGAATATTGTGCTTTTGAAAAGATTATACTTTTTACTTTTATTTATGTACTAGTAGATGTAAAATTTCACATTGAAGGTTTATATATATTGGCCAACTCATATAGAAATTTTATTTATAGGAAGCTACTACTGAAAAAAGTCACTAACTTTGTGTACCTTTAATAATCCCTAAATTCAAATTAAATTTTAATTGGCCGGCTCTAATTTGCATTGAGAGACCTTTTACTAGTAGCTAGTGTTAGGAAGTGACCCTAAAATAAGAAAATACAATGATCTGTGTTTATCATTAACCTTATACAAATGTAAATTACTAATAGTGATGTTCTCTCGCAAGGCATAGAACATTTGTATGAAAAGACATTTAGTATGCTTTGAAAACTCAGCTTTTAATTTTTTTCCATTAGAATACTGCAAAACTCATATATCTTTTTAAAAAATTTATGTACTCACAGTCTTTCCCTTGAAGAGAAGATTGAAAAAGTCTACTGTTCGTGAACCATGCTAATATTTTCCTTTTAGTTAATTTTGAAAGTAAGGAACTATACCTGGGAAATAATTAAACAGAAGGTTACCATTGTTAGCCAGTTGTCTATACTGTGGTTAGTTCTTTCAGAAATTGTAAATATCTTATAGCATATTCTGAAATAATAGAGTAAGTACTTCTCAGAGATGTCAATATCATGTTTTTCATGTTCTAATTGGAATACTTTATTACTTACAAACTCCGAAGTGACAGACGAACGTATTTATTGGTACTGAAAAGAGACATAGTAAATTAAATAGAAGAAATATATTTATAAAGCTTAGTGAAACACAAAATTAGAATGTTAATGTCAGGCAAATGGGTTGGAATTTGTGCAAGCTATTTGGCCACCATTTGGCCTGGTGACAGAACTTTGATAAGGAAGTAATACATAGATAATGTAGGTAGATATCAGTTGAATGCCTTATATTGTATACATTCCTTTCAAATAAGGACCTTGAGAAAACAGCAGAACCAAGTGAAGATCCCCTAAAGAACTTTGTAGCTAATTTGTACTTCCTGTAGTAGCAGTAGGTACACTGAAAGGTACTGGGCGGGGTCTCTTTCCCACTGTGATGATTTGTGTTCTTATTTTTCCTAGATTTACCACTTTTAGGACATATTCTTTTCCCTCTTCCTCTTTACCTTTCCTGGTCCTGATCCCTCTGTAGTCAGTTCCCCTAAATTATTGGACTACACACTAATACAATAGAAAAGCATATGCTTATTTTATTTGAATGGCAGAAATGCTATCTATCAGTATATTTACATAAGAATGTATGTTAAAGTATGTCTATATATACTTACACTGTGACTTTCAGTATTCCCCAGTTAGCATACCTAACCCTCCTGTGGGTATTGTTAATTCTTGTTAGACTACACTAGAGAAAAGCCAACTGTCAGTTTCCTAAGCATATCTACTGGTGTTCTTTCTGCGCCCTCTTTTGGCTAATTGATGTAATTATAATGGCTCTAAAGGCTGCCCCATAAGTAAATAGTATAGCCACATTCTGAACATATCAAAAGTATAAACTTAGGAGGAGTATATGTACAAAAATGTAAAATTTTATGAAAATGAACATGTTGTTTTTATGATGTTATTTCTAGTTCGTAGAATGTGATGACTGCGTTGCTTCATTTATGTACATTCCCATTATATTCTTGCTGTCAATCACAAATTTATATTAGATTAGGATAAACTAAGCTATTTTATGTATTTTATTTTAAACCTTACTTTGGCAGAGTAATTCCTTAGAATTGGAAAAGCTGTTACTTTAAAGTGACCAATTTATTACAAAACATAGAAATGTAGCTACAAAGACAACCAAGCATTTACTGCGTTTTAATGAATATCTAAAAAACTACATTTAGTTTATTTTACTCAGCTTTGAAATGATTTTTTTTACTGGCTTATGCCTTAAATAACTAAGAGATTAATGATTCTTTGTATACTTTTCCTTTTCTTTTCTTTGTTCTTTTTTTTTTTTTTTTTTTCACCTTTCCCAGAGTTATATCTGTAGTTTTGGTAGCCAATTTATTATGTATTCTGGATAACTATGAAAACAACTAAAGATGTTGGGCATTAGAAAATAATTGTGAGCAGTAAGATTACTGATGTAATATGTATGTTGGACTGAAGTATTTCTTTATAAACGTTCTATTTGATTTTAAGCAAAATGTATGTTAAAGGATGTTTTTACATCAGTAAAGTCATTTGTCGGCCTTCTGGAAATGAAAGGTTTTTACCTAGATACTGTAAGTTACACCTTCTTAACAATCATATTTGTCACTGTTGTTTTCTTCAAACAAAAATGTTTATGGGCTGCAGGTAGGCTTAAGATTGTAGGCAAAGATGAACTGAGTTCAGGACCCCTCAAGCAGTAGACATTCAGTTATAGAGCGATTGTTACTTTGTAACCCAGACTTATAGTTTAAAAATATCAAGTTAGCTGATATTTCTTTATAATAAAAATACTATTTTGCTTAAGAGTTGTATTAAAAATATTTGTGCTTAACATTAGAAATAGCTATTTTAAATTGTAGTTAACATATTAACTCTTTTTCAGAAAAAAGCATAGTTTATTTTTAATAATGAAAGAGAACATAATACATAGTGTTGACTGTAACAGCTGAGTTAAAACATCTGTCAGAATTAACATCAGTGTATTTTTGCCAATGCATAGAGGCATTTTTCTCTAAGTATGATGGCTAATGATAACTATTCTTTGTTAGATATTCAAGTCACTTCCATACAAGTAACTAGTTGGTGATATGTTTTGCTCCAAAGGGTGTATTAATTCTGAATGCCAATCATAAAGACTTAAGTTAGGACAACATTTCAAACCAGGAAGTGTGAACTGATTTAGATTATGGCCACACAATTTTCTGTATGTTAGCTCTTGGGGTAGTTAGAGTGTTTTCACATGTATTGCTATAAAATCACAATGTATCAAGCTCTGGTTTAATATGCCATTAATATTAATTAACAGAGCTGCTAGTCTCTCTCTGGACTTTTCTCTAGCCTCTGCTTCTCTTGCACTTCCTGTGTCAGTAGATTAGCTCAAGTTTACCGAGTTTAATAACCTATAGTTACTTTATTAAATAAGTTTCTGACATGACCTCTAATATACATAGATATATCTAGAATTTATTTGATAAAATTCACACATACAAACATTGAGTAGTTTGCTAATAGATACAAATATTAGATTTTCACACAACTCTACTACTGCTTTAAAAAAACATAAGTATTGGTAAGTGTAGCAAATAAGCCATGTACATTTGATGTGTTCTACTTGCTAGTATTAACTGTATAATTAATGAATGTGTTATTTAATGCCCAAGTTTGTTAACTTTTACTCTAGAAATCACCCTCTGAATTTATCTATAAATCACAAATTTCATATGCTCTATATTTAGTCATTCTCAGTTGAATTCTAGAATATTCCACAGTACAATGTGAGAAAGTATTAGAACCAACTTGCTTGAACTGTTTTGAACCAATGTTGTAATTCTATGTATTAATCAGTATTTAGCATTTCTGCTACTTTTGAGGTGATGATGGTTTAACTTCAGGAAAGCGACTTTTCTCTGATTTATTATCATTGTGCAGTTTTTAACAACAAAACTTACTACATCTTTGTCAGTTTTTCAAATGTTGCAATACTGCCTACTAATTTGAAACAGAAATAACAATGGTATTTAAAAAGTCATTGATATTACTGGTATTTTCCATTATCATTACTTTTTTTACTATTATGATGTTCTTTTTCCCTTGTCTATCCTAGAGAGTAGGTACAAATGAGTAGTGAGTATCCAAAAACTTACTAAGATGGAGAGAAGGCTAGATGGGGCATGAATAATCAGCATCTCAGCAACAGAGTTGACTGGAGCCAGTTTCTGACATCAGAAAATCTCTTTGCTATAATCATTTAGCCTTATCTCTTATTTATACCATTTTTATTGGAGGAGTTGTTAGTGCATATAAACGTTTAGTTTGAATTATTTAACTTAAGGAATTTATATTGATGTTTCTCTTCAGTTGGTCAGATGCCTTTGATAAATATTTTATTTTTAAATATTATAATTGTGTCGAGTATGGTAACATGAATTGTTAACAATAATGTGGAAAACACAGCTATTTAATGCAGAGGAGAAATGAATAGGTTGCCCAAACTTTGAAAAAACTGGTACCTTTTCTGGAAATCTCTTATTGCAAAGAAAAGATACTGAGTGTATAGAAAATTTTGTCACCAGAGGAAAAATAAACAATATATAAGGGAGGCTTTCACTTTAGCATTTGGGATATTTTGGAGTTCTTGATACCCTGAAGGTCTCCATTTGTATTGGTATTTTGAATATCTGTAACATGTAATGTCGTGCTTATAACAGTTCAGCACTGGTTTTTTTGGTATTGATAGCTTTATGTATAAACAAAGATGTGGACAAAATAGCTTAACAGAAGTTGTGGGCTTTTTTGTGGCTTCGCCTGCCTGTTTGACTAAATACAGGGTTTATTTTGCAGGCTACTAACTAAATGGAAGACTTATCTGCGTATTGCAAGCTATATATTCTTGCCAGTATGCATTGGATGATATTTTAACCTACTGGTGCCTGAAGTTAGTGTTTTATAACCTCAACAACTATAAAACATCCTGGTGCTATTCACTTTAGCATTGAGTGACATTTTTAATTCCTGTACCAAAGAGTTAATTTTCTTTTGGGTTGACTGCGTTTTCTTCTCACATCGTTGTGTGTTTATAAAGTAGAATTTAATGTTACTAAGAACAGTTTGATTAACAGATCTTACTTTTTGCATGCCGCTGTGGCAATTTAATGGATTTTAAATGTTTCTCATTCGGACTTTTTTTTAGTTAGGCATGTATGGATTTTAATTTTGTATTTTAATATAGCTTGGCTACTTTAAAAGGTAGTTTGATAGGCTGAAATTACAAAAGATAATTGAAGCAGTTTTCACAAGTTGTTTTATTTCTGCAACAATGAATAAAAAAATAAGAACTCTAATATTATTTATATAAATGAACTATATAGCTTATTGGACACTTTAATGAACACTGAAACAAAATACTAAAATGAAGAGTTAAAGGTTCATTCTCATTACAAATCAAGAATTCAACGTGTGTGTGTGTGTGTGTGTGTGTGTAATCGTCAGTGGCTTTAAAGAATAATATTGCCATTTGTCTACTTTGCAAATAAAGATAAAAGACCACCTTTAAAATATATGTATGTGTACATATATATGTATGTGTACATATGTGTGTGTAGATATATATATAGAGAGATATGGAGACAGAGAGAGATGCTTTCCCAAGAGGAAATGCATATGTACCTTGATTTAAGCAAAACTGATAACAGAAAATTGAACTTAATGAAAAAAAAAAAAGTCTGGATATGGTTGCTCACTTTACATAGAAAGTTAGAGTAAGATTATTTTTAAAACTAATTTTGCTTAGTAGTTCATTTTACAAAAATGAAGAAAAACACCCTTTAAGTGTACTCATAATTTAAAACACCTTTCAAATGTAATTGTCCAAATGTAATACTGCTGTGTATACTATTTTGGTTCCAAATTTTTGCCTTTAAAACTCTCAAAACACTCAGTGTCCTTACAACTGCAGCTAAAATGGTTAATCATTCTGGCAAGAAGGTGACAGTGTGTGTATTGGAAAAGCAGACAATCACATTCGAAAATATTTTGCATTATTGTTAGCTAAAATCAACCGCTCCTTGAATGTAGATACAGTATATGGTTTTGCAGTGAATTCTGAATGGAAAAAAAGAATCAAGTCTGAAGTTTATGTGAAATGTGGCTTCAGATCATTTGAACGATATGTAGAAATCTAGATGAAGGTAATCATTAGAGGTGAAAGCAAAATTTGTTTGAAAGCCTAATGAGATGAAGTAACATTGTCTCTCTCTAATCTGCCAACAATATTCCCTAGATTATGTTGCCAGTATATTGATTCTGAGTAATTTGGCTTGTTTATGCATGGTTTAAATGTGTGTGGCTGAATGCAGTACTTTTTCAAGTTATTGAGTAGTAGAGAATTCACCACTATTCACTGTCTCCCAGAGATGAACATTTTAAAGAAAAACAATTAGACAAAGATAGGCTCTTGGAAGGACAGAGCACACATGGATCATGCTGTATGAGCTCACTTTGTGTCCCTGGAATTAGTGTTTTTTGTGTGTGATCTGACTGGCAAGTTTAATGAATAGCCAAAATCTGTGTTATTTTTGAGGCTCCTAAAATTGTGTGTGAACCCCAAGTTCTGTCTAGTATTATATCCCGAAAATGCTTTTATTTTGATAGTAGTATGTTCCAAGTGCCATCGGAAGATCCTGTTTTTAAATTTGTCAAGCATTGTATTATTCAGTGCATAATATGTATAGATCTGAGTGCTGTTTTCCTTGCATTGTCTTTTATTTTTACCTTGTCTTTCCCCTAAGAGAATTTAAAGAAAATCTTCACCAACATTTCTTGTGCTGATGGTAATTGGGAAAATAGTGGTTGAGGGATATAAGAATAGATTGAGGGAGTAAAATGGGTGAAAATGACAAGTGGGAACCATGCAGCTGATATGTATTTGTTCAGATGAAAAGTCTACACTGGTTCTTAATATGAAAATCAAACCATGTATCTACCTTAAGAACAATGTTGTTTTTAATTTATTGTAGTGATTTAGTTTTATTCACATAATATTTCTATTTTCTTTGCAGATTGTTTTTAATTTAAATTGTGGAATTTTTACTTCTCAAAATGTATTATGTACTGTATTTTTTTAAATCTTATTTTTAAATAAATATTTTTTTAAAACCTAGGACTGTTTTTCTCATCTTACCTTTTTTACTTATGAAAATTAACCCAAATTCTAGATTTCAGCACTACCAATGTAATAGGTCACTTTAAAACATTTTATACAATGTGGATAATTATTCATGATTACTAGTCTTAGGATATTGTTCTACCATAATCACAAAATTCATTAACTGTTCAAAAAGAGCTAGGTGTACATACTAGGGTTGAAATTGACAAACGCAATATTTCTAGTTAGGCATATTTATCTTAGAGATGACCCAGATGGCTGGATTCAGTCACCCAATTTATTTAACATTTATTGTGGCAGACACTATTTTATAGAAGTATTTTTTCTTGAGGGCAATAATTTACATACAATAAAATGCAGAAACTTTAAGTTTGCATCTAGGCACTGTTTTAGATGTGGCAATATTGAATTAAAGACTTTGCTCTTAAGAAGTTATATTCTAAGAGTACTTAGTTTTTTGTTGACAAATATTCTTAAGCCTAAACTAATTACTTTTCTTGTAAGAAGTCACAAAGCCAGTAAACATGAGTTGGCCAAAAAAAATCATCAGCTCTGAAAAGACAAATCAATCAGTAGGTCTTACAAACAGTGAGTTAGTAGAAACTACCCTGAGATTGAAAGACAGAGGTTTAACTTTATTTTTAAAATTCTTTAAAAAATTTTTATTACCAGAAAAGTAATTTTGAAAAATATTCTAGATTAGTAGATAAATTATTTGATAGATTTGCCAAATAAAACTATAAATTTTGCTCTATTGGTAAGTCAAAGCAGATTTGTCAGAAAGTCTGCCTTCTGACAAACTTGTAAGGATTATAAATCTTTAATCTTGTTTCTTTTGCAATTTCCTTTGTTTTGATTCTAGCTAGCATTTATAATAATGTTTTCTTAGTGATGAGTTACAACTGGTCTCAAACTTTTTGGTCTCAGGACTCCTTTACATTCATAAAAATTACTGCAGGCCCCAAACAATTTTTGCTTATATAAGTTATGTTATGTTTATCAGTATTTATTGTAATAGAAAATAAAACTGATCAGGATCTATGAGAATTTGAAACAAAATGGGAAAAAATTTAAATAGTTGCTAATTCATTTAAACATAATCTCATTGCATATTAACATAACGTTTTTATTTAGAGACCCATGATTTTATGTTTCTGCAAAGCTCTAATGTCTGCCTTCATAGAAGGAAGTTGGGTCTCATACTGCTTCTGCATTAGACCAATTGAATTATTATTTTGTTAGAAGTATATGGAGAAGTCTGATTTTGTGCAGATAATGTAGTTGGAAAAAGGAGAAATATTCTTACCATCTTTTCAAGTAACTGGGTATTCTCTGGTACTACACAAATACTCAAGTGATGGTTTCTTAAAGTTTAGTTAGTTGCAATGTGGAGTCAGAAACAATACCAAGGAACTTTTCATATTCTTAAAATCCACTGGTCTCTTTTTCAGTTTGGAAAAAGCCATACAAAATTAATTCATTAATATTACCACCGGTCTTGTCAGAAGTATTGCTTTTAGCCATACAAAATAAAACTAAATTGATTAATATTACCACTGACCTTGTCAGAAACGTAAGTATTGGGAAGCAGTTAAGTTTATGGTGACAGATTACATTTTTCAGAATTGTAGTTTTCACGTGAAAGTTTGAATTTTGTCATTGGCAACCACATACTGTCAGTAGTTGTCCTTGAAGTGACAGGTTACCTTCACTTATTTTTGAGAAGATGCTTGCCAAATACCCAACTCTGAAAAACTGCGGTTTGTCAGTCATTCCTTCAAGTATAAAATGGTGTTCCATGAAAAAAAGTGGCTGGTTCAGCTTGCAACTCAGTCACACAAGTGCTTTTCTTTAGTAATATACTATTAAACTCTGGAATTCACCTGAAGTGCTTTATGTGTACTTCCATTTTGTCAAACAGAATATTTAAAGTGCGCTCAAGAACGAGCTTTAGTAAAAGTAATGGTTTTTACTGTTTTATCAGTGTTAAGTGAAACTGGCTTGTCACTTTTTTTAAGTTAAAGTGTGGTTTAATCTAGTTAATTTGGCTCTGTTTGGGGAGGAAAGCAATTGGGGAAGGCAGAGCAGAGCAACATACTTTTGAGACTAGATTCATTTACTCTGATAAGTGAGAAGAAACGTCCACTGCATAAAAATAATTTGAATTTGTATCTGTATATTCCACCTTTTGAACACTTAAAATATGTATCCTTTACAGATTCACATCTACTTAGCCTTGTTGTAAAGAGGCAAAAACTAAAAATATGTGATACTATTATAAGAGTGCAAAATCATTTGAGAAGTTGCCAGATACTGTAGATGAACAAATGCATACAAATGCTGCTCTAGGCTGACCAATTACCCATATGAGCAGCAATTATATTAGCGTGCAAGGGCAATTGGAAGGAAAATTGGACCCTGTGGACATCCAGCTGAGCAAACAGTACTGAGGAAGGACAGAGGATATGTTAGCTTGAAAAAAAAAATACATCTAAGCTAACTTAAAAAAATATTTGTATCAGTCACAGCACATTCTTTGTATGTCCTCTGGATGACTAGTATTTTCAAATTAGGCCCCTTCTCCAAACAAGAAAGCACCTCTGTTTAAAGATCAAACACAATAAAAATAGCAATGTGTTTTGCATTTTTTTAGAAAGCCATACTATTGAGGAAATTAGGAACTTGGAATATACAATTCCAAGCACTCAGATATTACTGTAGATATGTATTTGAATGTGTCTTTAGTAGTAAGTTCAATTGTAGCATGGTTTGGGTGATATTTATCTTTCTTAGTACTGAAATTTACAACTTTAAAAAATTAGACATGTTCTGTCCTCCCCACAAGTAGCTACTGGCCATAACTGAAGGTTTTAGTACGTAATTCGAGATGGAGGTTTTATAGTTCCACATTGAAACTATGGATGGGGAATCCTAGCTGAAGTCAGGACCAACAAGTTAGTGAAATTTGTTTTATAACTTGTATAAGCTTTGTAGGTGTAGACCAGATATCCTCATTATGTTAAACAGGTTCATATTTTAAATGGTGTCTAGGAGTAACCAGTGTCAAGGTTTTTTGGATGGTCTGCACTTATAACTTGATGTCTAGCTTTTAGAGAGTTTTTCAGTGTTCAAAAGCATTTCTGCTATTCTCATCATGGAAAAGTACCCACAATGTGGAAAATGCTGATCCAGTCAGTGCACAGTACTGTGCTGTGAAGTGCTCTAATTTTTGTCGTTTACTTTTCATGTGCATTTTTTTACATTTGAAAATCTCCAGTAATTTGGGTAGTCACTGTGATAGGAACCTTCTAAGAGGATCTTCAGTGATCCTTACTTTTTGGTATTCAAAGCCTTGTAGAATCTTCTTTTTCCTCCTCAGAGGTGACCACTGTTTTAAACATGGTATGTAGCATTCTGATACATGTTTTCATACTTTATGTAAACATGAAAAGTAGTTTGATCAGTTTTTAAAATTTACATAACCCTCCCACAGCAGCCCTGATCTCTTGTCCCTACTTTTCCCTCCGCCCCCTCCATAGCACTTATCACCATCTAGAACAAAATGGAAAAAATTCCTGTTACCAAAATCTCCACTCCCACCCTCCTCCCCAAAAGTAGCTACTGCCATAATTTGATGTGCATCATTCCACTCCCCTTTCTTCACGTGATCATACGCATTATATGATATTCCTATCATATAATGATATATGGTTATCCCTATTAACATATAGTAACTTTCTTTTTGAGACAGGGTCTGCCTCTGTCACCCAGGCTGGAGTGCAGTGGCACAATCTCAGCTCACTGCAGCTTCCACCTCCTGGCTCAAGCCATCCTCCCACACCCAGCTAATTTTTATATTTTTTGTAGAGTCGGGATTTTGCCATGTTGCTCAGGCTGGTCTGCAACTCCTGAGCTCAAGCAATCTGCCCACCTTGGCCTCACAAAGTGCTTGATGATGATAGGCGTGAGCCACCATGCCTAACCTCTTCTTTTCTTTACAGTTCATATCAACAAACTATTATTTAACCATCCCTCTATAGTGGACATCATAAAGATTTATTTTTCTATTAGTAGCAGTGCTATGGAGGACAGTCTTGTGCAGAAATCTTTGTGCCCATTTGCTAGTATTTCTATAGGTAAAGTCTAGAAGTCAAATTGACAAGTCAGAGGATGTACATATTTTTAATTTTGTTAGGAAGTACCAAAATGTCTTCCAAAATTCTTTACACACATTCTCACACGAATACTATTAATCTTTAAAATTTGTAGCAAAGTAATAGAAGTGAACATCCAATTTTTTCTCTTGTGTATTCCTTGTTTATGGTTTTTGACTAGATTACCTTTCCTTGTCGAATGTTGGTAACTTTTTATTAATGTGTTTCCTGGGTATTATTTTTTAATCTATTTAATACGTTTCTAAAATTTAGCCTAGTCACTTGTTTTTCTTTATGGTGATTGTTCCGGTTACTTTTGCTGTATAACAATCCCAAACTTAGTGACATAAAACAACCAACCATTTTTTTATGGTCACAGTTTCTGTGGGTCAGGCATTCAGAACGGGCACAGGAGGTTTTCTGTCTTCCATGGTGTCTGAGGTCTTAGCTGGAAGACTGAAAGATCTTGGAAGATTCAATGGCTGGCAACTGCAATCACCAGAAGCCTGGTTTACTCACATACCTGATAGTTGATGCTGGCTGTTAGCTGGGAGCTCAGCTTGGGCTATTTTCCAGAACACCTACACGGACCTCCGTATAACTGGGCCTCCTTACAGCGTGGTATCTGGGTTCTAGAAGACAGTGGCCCAAGACAACCAGAAAGAAATTATATCACCTTTTATCACCTAGCTTCAGAAGTCACAAACTTAACTGTAGTCACAAGCTTACCCAGAGTCAGTGGGAGAGAACATAATTCCATTTCATGGGAAGAGCGTCAGAGTCACATTTCACAGGAAAAGTATATAGGATGGGAGATACTGTTGAGGACATCTTTGGAAAATTAAATTTGCCCAATCATTATGTTGTATGGAAGAATTAAACTACCTTGAAATTTAATACTTTTTATTATGACCTCTGGGTTTTATTACCTTGTTTAGAAAGGTCTTTCCTAAATCAAGATTATGTATTTTCCTTCATTTTTCCAAAAAACTTCGATATTTTTGTTTTTTTTTTTAATATTATGCTTTTGAATCCATTTGGAGTTTATTTTCATAAACTCCAATGTAGCTTTATTTTTCTGAACTTCAATGTTTTGTACATTTTTGGAAACTTTTGTTTCTGTAATAGTGTATAGTGAGAAACTAAATTATTTCAGATGGACAAAATATTAACAACACATAAGATCTGACAGTATAAAACTCCTAAAAGAAAACATAGGGGGAAAAGCTTCATAACATTGTTGACTTCTTGGAGATAACACCAAAAGCACAAGCAACGAAAGCAAATATAGACAAGTGGGACTACATCAAGTTTAAAAGTTTCTGCACAGCTAAGGAGAGTTGATAGAATCAAAAGGCAGCCTATCGAATGGGAGAAGGTATTTTCAAACCACATATTTGCTAAGAGGTTAATCAAAATACCAAAGGAGCTCCTACAACTTAATAGCAAGAAAAAAATCCATATAAATCCATATAAAGACTGATTAAATAATGGGCCAAGGACTTTAATAGATATTTCTCCAAAGAAGACACACAAATGACCAACAGGTACGTGAAGGGATGCTCAACATCACTAATAGAGAAATGCAAAGCTACAACAAGGTAACATCTCAAAACTGTTGGAATGGCCATTTGAAAAAAATAATGTTGGTGAGGATGTGGAGAAATTGGAACCCTTGTGTACTGTTACTAGGAGTGTAAAATGATGCAGCTGTTTTGAAAAGCGGTATGGAAGTTCCTTAGAAGAATTAGAAATGTTATGTGATCCAGGATTCCCACTTCTGGATATTTTTCAAAAAAAAAAAAATTAAACCAGGATCTGGAAGAGATAGTTGCACTCTGCATTTCGTTGATGCATTATTCATAATAGCCAAGAGATGGAAACAACCTAAATGTCCAATGATGATTGAATGAATTTAGAAAATTTGGTATATACATATAATGGAATGTTATTCAGCCATAGAAACTGAAGGAAATACTGTTAGATGCTGTAACTTGAACTTTGACAACATTTTGCTAAGTGAAATAAGCCAGCCACAGAAGGACAAATATTGCATGATTTCACCAATAAGAAGTATCTAATGTAGTCAAGCTTGTAGAAACAGTAGAATGGTGGCTGCTGTAGGGAGGGGGAATTGGGAAACTGTTGTTCAAAAGGTATAGAATTTCCATCATGCAAGTTTAAAAAGTTCTAGAGCTCTGTTGCATAACATTATGCTTATAGTACTGTACTATACTTAAAATGTAACAGTACCGTATTGTATATTTCAAAATTTATTAAGAGGATTGATCTCATGTACTTTTTGCCACAATAGAAAGTAATATGAACTATGAAAAATAATATCTAAGGAGTGTAATACTAAATTTGTATAATTAAAAATACCAAGATTAATTACATGCTAATGTTTTGCTTTTTTGTTTCAGTTTTCTCACTTTGTTTTCTAAAATCATGGAATGTTACAGGTATATCTAAATCCTCAACCTGCCGTTTTCCTCCCTGGAGGTAGCCACCATTCTAAAGTCAGTGTGAATTACTTTCATGGATGTTTTTGTACTTTTAAGATGGATGTAGCATCCATAAATGATACTATTGTAAAATTTTACATTTATCTAAATTTTAATCAGCATCACATTTTAAAAACAAAGCATCTTTATTCATGTAGATCTAGGTCATTCATTATAAATCCCACAGAACAATTATTTGAATAAACTGTAGTTTATATATTATTCACTAAGTGGATTATTTCCCTTGTTATTAACTTGTTCAAAGAGAAGTGAAATAGTGGAATGGTAAGGTATGTGCATCTTCAACTGTAAAAGCTTTCCCAAATTGCTCTTTAAAGTAGTCAAACCAATTTACACTCCAACCATCATATCGTTTCATCTTCCCCCATATCCTCACTAACCCTTGATATCGTTATATGTAATGAATATTTCCAATTTGTTATTGATACATATTTTTGCATCTTCCTGCATCATTTGTCAGTCCAATAATTTGCCAGGAATCTAATGTAATTTTCTGAGAAAAGTCTTTGTAAATATCAAGAGAAAAAGTGAATAAAAACATGACTCTAATAACTCAATAATTCATGAAGGATATATTTTCTTAAAAAGGTAAATGAAGGGATGAGTCAACATCTAAGACTGTAAATATGAATAAAAAATATGCTCTTATGAGGTAGCCAGAGATAAGCCACATTAAAGAATAGAGTTTGACCCCTCTAAAGTTCAGGGTCCACTTGATTGTATTTATTTCTTAAGAGCAGTGATTCCCTTTTTTTTAATCTTTCACAGGTAGAATATAAATTTGTAAAGTCCTTATAAAAATAAGTATTGCCTGTTGAGATCTTATTTTCATATTTTATTTATCTAGCAAATCAAGATTAGCTCAATAATTTATATAATCACATGAGGGTAAATTAATGAGCTTTGGTTGCATTTATGTAAAAGTGGTTGAATCCAAATCTTTCATGTTACAGATGTGCTTAACTGTTACTGGGTCTTCATAGAAGTAAAAACCACACTGGGGAAAAATACCACAACAATTTTTTGTTTAGCACATTTTTTCACATCTGATTTGCAGTGTCATTTGTGTCCTTGAAGTATAGCTTGCATTTAATTCTTCTAGTGGTTATGTTAACAATTTCAGAAGCATTTACCTATGTATTTCTAATTGTAATATTCATGTAAGAAATGGTATCTGTTAGTAACTCCTATTTGAAATAAGAATTTATGTTTTTCTTTTCTTTTCTTTTCTTTTTTTTTTTGAGACGGAGTCTTGCTCTGTCGCCCAGGCTGGAGTGCAGTGGCGTGAACTCAGCTCACTGCAAGCTCTGCCTCCTGGGTTCACGCGATTCTCCTGCCTCAGCCTCCTGAGTAGCTGGGACTACAGACACCCACCATCATGCCTGGCTAATTTTTATTTATTTATTTTTATTTATTTATTTTTTAGTAGAGACAGGGTTTCACCATGTTAGTCAGGATGGTCTCGATCTCCTGACATCATGATCCACCTGCCTCAGCCTCCCAAAGTGCTAGGATTACAGGCGTGAGCCACCGTGCCCAGCCTATGTTTTTATTTTCTATCGTCATACTTTGTAAAATATAATTTGGAGTTTAATAGACTATTTTCTGTCTTCTATTTTAAAATCACTTTATTGAGGGATAGTTTAAATACAACAAAATGTATTCATTTTAAGTACATTTCAGTGAGTTTTTAGAAATATGTATATTCATGTAGCTATCAACATATTCAAAATATGGAATATTCAGTCACCCCAAAAGTTTTCTCAAGCCACTTTACAGCTCCCCCTCCTTAACTCCCACGCCTCCAAGGAAACACAGATCTGTTTTCTGTGACTGTAAGTTAGATTTGCCTTTTACAGAATTTCACATGAATGAAATTCTCCTTTTTTTTTTTTTCTTGGAGACAAAGTCTCTCTCTCTTTCTGTTGTCCAGGCTGCTGGAATGCAGTAGCATGATCATAACATCACTGCAAGCTGGAACACCTGGGCTCAAGCAATCCTTCTGCCTCAGACTCCCAAGTGGCTGGGATTCTAGGTGCAGTTCACTGTGCCCGGTTTTTGTCCTTCGTTTTTCACTGGCTTTTGCTCCGCATAATACTTTTGAGATTCATTCATGTTGTGAGTTTGTTTCTTTTCGTTTCAGCACTTTAAAAATGTCATCCCATTTTCTCTGACCTGTAAGTTTTCTACTGACAAATCTGTTAGTCTGATGGGGATTTCCTTATATGTGACTTGATGCTCTTCTCTTGTTGCTTTTAGATTTATTTCCTTTGTCTTTGGCTTTTGACAGTTTGACTACATTGTGTGTGCATTGGAAAAGACCTGTTCAGGTTTAATATACTTGGGAATCACTGCACTTCTTCTGTCTGGATGCCTGTATCTCTGGCAAGAGTTGGGAAGTTTTTAGCTATTATTTCATTAAGTAGGCTTACTGTGCTTTTGGCCATCTCCTCTCATGGAACTCCCAAGATTGGAATACTTTGTCACTTTATGAGGTCCCATATGTCATCATAGGCTTTCTTCACTTTTTAAATTTGACTGAATTTTTTCAAATGACCTGCCTTCAAGTTGAGAAATTCTTTCTTCTGCTTGATCTAGTCTATTGTTGAAGCTCTCTATTTAATTTTTTATTTCATTCATTGAATTCTTCAGTTCCGACATTTCTGTTAAGTTCTTTTATTTTGTTATTATTATACTTTAAGTTCTGGGATACATCCTCAGAATGTGCAGGTTTGTTACATAAGTATACACTTGCCATGGTGGTTGCTGCATCCATCAACCCATCATCTACGTTAGGTATTTCTCCTAATGCTATCCCTTCCCTAGTCCCCAACCTTCTGACAGGCTCTGGTGTGTGATGTTCCCCTCCCTGTGTCCGTATGTTCTCATTGTTCAACTCCCACTTATGAGTGAGAACATGCAGTATTTGGTTTTCTGTTCCTGTGTTAGTTTACTGAGAATGATGGTTTCCAGCTTCATCCATGTCCCTGCAAAGGACATGAACTCATCCGTTTTAATGGCTGCATAGTATTCCATGATGTATGTGTGCCACATTTTCTTTATCCAGTCTATCATTGATGGGCAATTGATGGGCAAAAATCATAGTTTTTTGCTATTACGAACAGTACTGCCGTAAACATACATGCACATGTGTCTTTATAGTAGAATGATTTATAATCCTTTGGGTATATATCCATTAAGGGGATTGCTGGGTTAAATGGTAATTCTGGTTCTAGATCCTTGAGGAATTGCCACACTATCTTCCACAATTGTTGAACTAATTTACACTCCCACCAACAGTGTAAAGGTGTTCCTGTTTCTCCACATCCTCTTCAGCATCTCTTGTTTCCTTACTTTTTAATGATTGCCATTCTAACTGGCATGAGATAGTATCTCATTGTGGTTTTGATTTGCATTTCTCTAATGACCAGTGATGATGAGCTTTTTTTCATGTGTCTGTTGGCTGCATAAATGTCTTCTTTTGAGAAGTGTCTGTTAATATCCTTCGAGCACTTTTTGATGGGGTTGTTTTGGTCTTGTAAATTTGTTTAAGTTCCTTGTAGATTCTGGATATTAGCCCTTTGTCAGATGAGTATATTGCAAAAATTTTCTCCCATTCTGTAGGTTGCCTGTTGACTCAGATGGTAGTTTCTTTTGCTGTGCAGAAGCTCTTTAGTTTAATTAGATCCCATTTGTCAATTCTGGCTTTTGTTGCCATTGCTTTTGGTGTTTTAGTCATGAAGTCTTTGCCCATGCCTATGTCCTGAATGGTATTGCTTACGTGTTCTTCTAGGGTTTTTATGGTTTTAGGTCTTACATTTAAGTCTTTAATCCATCTTGAGTTAATTTTCTGTATAAGGTGTAAGGAAGGGGTCCAGTTTCAGTTTTCTGCATATGGCCATGCAGTTTTCCCAGCACCATTTATTAAATAGGGTATCCTTTCCCTGTTACTTGTTTTTGTCAGATTTGTCAAAGATCAGATGGTTGTGGATGTGTGGCATTATTTCTGAGGTCTGTTCTGTTCCATTGGTCTGTATCTCTGTTTTGGTACAAGTAGCGTGCTGTTTTGGTTACTGTATCCTTGTAGTATAGTTTGAAGTCAGGTAGCGTGATCCCTCCAGCTTTGTTTTTTTGTTTGTTTATTTTTTGTTTTTTGGGTTTTTTTTTTTTTGCTTAGGATTCTCTTGGCTGTACCAGCTTTTTTTGTTTTTGTTTTTGTTTTTGTTCCATATGAAATTTAAAGTAGTATTTTCTAGTTCTGTAAAGCCAATGGTAACTTGATGGGGATAGCATTGAATCTATAAATTACTTTGGGCAATATGGCCATTTTCTCCGTATTGATTCTTCCTATCCATGAGCATGGAATGTTTTTTCATTTGTGTCCTCTTATTTCCTTGAGGAGTGGTTTGTAATTCTCCTTGAAGAGTTCCTTCACCTTCCTTGTAAGTTGTATTCCTAGGTATTAAATTCTCTTTGTAGTAATTGTGAACGGGAGTTCACTCATGATTTGGCTCTCTGTTTGTCTGTTATTTGTGTATAGGAATACTTTTGATTTTTGCCCATTGATTTTGTATTCTGAGACTTTGCTGAAGTTGCTTATCCACTTAAGGAGATGTTGGGCTGACTCGATGGGATTTTCTAAATATACAGTCATGTCATCTGCAAACAGAGACAATGTGACTTCCTCTCTTCCTATTTGAATACCTTTGTTTCTTTCTCTTGCCTGATTGCCGTGGCTACAACTTCCAATACTATGTTGGATAGGAGTGGTAAGAGAGGGCATCCCTGTCTTATGCCAGTTTTCAAAGGGAATGCTTCCAGCTTTTGCCCATTCAGCATGATATTGGCTGTGGTTTTGTCATAAATAGTTCTTATTATTTCAAGATATGTTCCATCAATACGTAGTTTATTGAGAGTTGTTAGCATGAAGGAGTGTTGAATTTTATCTAAGGCCTTTTCTGTATCTATTGAGATAATCATGTGTTTTTTGTCATTTGTTCTATTTATATGATGGATTACGTTTATTGTTTTGCGTATGTTGAACCAGCCTTGCATCTCAGGGATGAAGCCGACTTGATCATGGTGGACAAACTTTTTGATGTGCTGCTGGGTTCAGTTTGCCAGTATTTTATGAGAATTTTCACATCGATGTTCATCTGGGATATTGTCCTGAAATTTTCTTTTTTTGTTGTAGCTGAGCCAGGTTTTGGTATCAGGATGATACTGGCCTCATAAAATGAGTTAGGGAGGAGTCCTTCTTTTTCTATTGTTTGGAATAGTTTCAGAAAGAATGATACCAACTCCTCTTTATCTCTGGTAGAATTCGGCTGTGAATCCGTCTGGTCCTGGGAATTTTTGGGTTGGTAGGCTGTTAATTACTGCATCAATTTCAGAACTTGTTATTGGTCTATTCAGGGATTCAGCTTCTTCTTGGTTTAGTCTTGGGAGGGTGTATGTGTCTAGGAGTATCCATTTCTTCTAGATTTTCTTGTTTTTTTGTGTAGAGGTGTTTATAGTACTCTCTGATGGTAGTTTGTATTTCCGTGGGAACAGTGGTGATATTCCTTTAATAATTTTTATTGCATCTGTTTGATTCTGCTCTCTTTTTATTCTGTATCATTTTGGCTAGCAGTCTATCTATTTTGTTAATTTTTTCAAAAAGCCAGCTCCTGGATTCATGGATTTTTTGAAGAGTTTTTCATGTCTATATCCTTCAGTTCTGCTCTGATCTTACCTATTTCTTGTCTTCTGCTAGCTTTTGTATTTGTTTGCTCTTGCTTCTCTAGTTCTTTGAATTGCGATGTTAGGGTGTTGATTTTTTATCTTTCCTGCTTCCTTTTGTGGCCATTTAGTGCTATAAACTTCCCTGTAAACACTGCGTTAGCTGTGTTCTAGAGATTCTGGTATGTTGTGTCTTTGTTCTCATTGGTTTCAAATAATTTATTTACTTCTGCATTAATTTCATTATTTACCCAGTAGTCATTCAGGTGCTGGTTTTCCATTTCCATGTAGTTGTATAGTTTTGAGGGAGTTTCTTAATCCTGAGTTCTGATCTGATTGCACTCTGGTCTGAGAGATGGTTTGTTATGATTTCCATTCTTTTGCATTTCCTGAGAAGTGTTTTATTTCCAATTATGTGGTCAATTTTAGAATAAGTGTGATGTGGTGCTGAGAAGAATGTATATTCTGTTTATTTGGAGTGGAGAGTTCTGTAGATGTCTACTAGTTCTGCTTGGTCCAGAGCTGAGTTCAAGTCCTGAATATCCTAGTGAATTATCTGTCTCATTCTGTCTAATATTGACAGTGGGTTGTTAAAAGTCTCCCACGATTATTGTGTGGGAGTGTAAGTCTCTCTGTGGGACTCTAAGAACTTCCTTTAGGAATCTGTATGCTCCTGTTTTGGGTGCATATATATTTAGGATAGTTAACTCTTCTTCTCTTCTTGTTGCATTAATCCCTTTACCATTATGTAATGCTCTTTTTTTTCTCTTTGATCTTTGTTGGTTTAAAGTCTGTTTTATCAGAGACTAGGATTGCAACCTCTGCTTTTTTTTTTTGCTTTTCATTTGCTTGGTAAATATTCCTCCATCCCTTTATTTTTAGCCTATGTTTGTCTTTGCACGTGAGATGGGTCTCCTGAATACAGCACACCTATGGGCCTTGACTCTTATCCAATTTGCCAGTTTGTGTCTTTTAATTGGGGCATTTAGCCCATTTACATTTAAGGTTAATATTGTTATGTGTAAAGTTGATCCTGTCATGATGCTAGCTGGTTATTTTGCCCGTTAGTTGATGCGGTTTCTTCATAGAGTCGATAGTCTTTACAATTTGGTATGTTTTTGCAGTGGCTGGTACTGGTTTTTTCTTTCCACATTTAGTGCTCTCTTCAGGAGCTCTTGTAAGGCAGGCCTGGTGGTTACAAAATCCCTCAGCATTTGCTTGTCTGTAAAGGATTTTATTTCTCCTTTGCTTATGAAGCTTTATTTGGCTGGATATGAAATTCTGGGTTGAAAATTCCTTTCTTTAAGAATGTTGAATATTGGCCCCCACTATCTTCTGGCTATAGGGTTTCTGCAGAGAGATCCGCTGTTAGTCTGATGGGTTTCCCTTTGTGGGTAACCTGACCTTTCTCTATGGCTGCCCTTAACATTTTTTCGTTCATTTCAGCCTTGGTGAATCTGATGATTGTGTGTCTTGAGGTTGCTCTTCTCAAGGAATATCTTTGTGGTATTCTCTGTACTTCCTGAATTTGAGTGTTGGCCTATCTTGCTAAGGTTGGGGAAGTTCACCTGGATAATATTCTGCAGAGTGTTTTCCAACGTGGTTCCATTCTCCCCACCACTTTCAGGTACACCAATCAAAAATGTTTGGTCTTTTCACATAGTCCCATATTTCTTGGAGGCTTTGTTCATTCCTTTTCATTCTTTTTTCTCTAGTCTTGTCTTCACACTTTATTTCATTAAGTTGATCTTCAATCTCTGATGTCTTTTCTTCTGCTTGATCAATTCAGCTATTGATACTTGTGTATGCTTCACAAAGTTCTTGTGCTGTTTTTTTTTCAGCTTCATCAGGTCATTTATGTTCTTCTCTAAACTGGTTATTCTAGTTAGCAATTCATCTAACCTTTTTGTGAGGTTCTTAGCTTCCTTGCATTGGGTTAGAACATGCTCCTTTAGCTTGGAGGAGTTTATTATTACCCACCTTCTGAAACCTACTTCTGTCAATTTGTCAAACTCATTCTCCGTCCAGTTTTATTCCCTTGCTGGCAAGGAGTTGTGATCCTTTGGAGAAGAGGCATTCTTGTTTTTGGAATTTTCAGCGTTTTTGTGCTGATTTTTCCTCATTTTCATGGACTTATTTACCTTTGGTCTTTGATGTTGGTGACCTTTGGATGGGGTTTTTGTGTGGATGTCCTTTTTGTTGATGTTGATGCTATTCCTTTCTGTTTGTTAGTTTTCCTTCTAACAAACAGTCAGGCCCCTCTGCTGCAGGTCTGCTGGAGTTTGCTGGAGTTCCACTCCAGACCCTATTTGCCTGGGTATCACCAGTGGAGGCTGTAGAACAGCAAAGATTGCTGTCTGTTCCTTCCTCTGGAAGCTTCATTTCAGAGGGGCAACCACCAGATGCCAGCTGGAGCTCTTCTGTCTAAGGTGTCTGTCAACCCCTGCTGGGAAGTGTCTCCCAGTCAGGAGACAGGCGTCAGGGAGCCACTTGAGGCAGTTTGTCCCTTAGCAGAGTTTGAGCGCTGTGCTCAGAGATCCACTGCTCTCTTCAGAGCCAGCAGGCAGGAACATTTAAGTCAGCTAAAGCTGTGCCCACAGCTGCCTCTTCCCCCAGGTGCTCTGTCCCAGGGAGATGAGAGTTTTATCTATAAGCCCCTGACTGGGGCTGCTGCCTTTCTTTCAGAGATGCCCTGCCCAGAGAGGAGGAATCTAGAGAGGCAGTCTGGCTACAGTGCCTTTGCAGCACTGCAGTGGTCTCTGCCCAGTTCACATTTGCCAGTGGCTTTGTTTGCACTGTGAGGGGCAAACTGCCTACTCAAGCCTCAGTAATGGAGGATGCCCCTCCCCCCACCAAACTTGAGCATCCCAGGTTGACTTCCCACTGCTGTGCTGGCGGCAAGAATTTCAAACCAGTGGATCTTAGCTTGCTCGGCTCTGTGTGGGTGGGATCCGCTGAGCTAAACCACTTGGCTTCCTGGCTTCAGCCCCCTTTCCAGGAGAGTGAACAATTCTGTCTTGTTGGCATTCCAGGTGCCACTGGGGTATGAAAAAAACAAACAAACAAAAAAAACCTCCTGCAGCTGGCTCGGTGTCTGCCCAAATGGCCACCCAGTTTTGTGCTTGAAATCCAGGGCCCTAGTGGTGTAGGCACCCGAGGGGATCTCCTGGTCTGCGGGTTGTGAAGACCATGAAAAAAGCATAGTATCTGGGCTGGATAGCACTGTCCTTCGTGGCACGGTCCCTCATGGCTTCCCTTGGCTAGGGAAGGGAGTTCCCCAACCCCTTGTGCTTCCTGGGTGAGGTGATGCCCCACCCTGCTTTGGTGCACCCACTGTCTAACCAGTCCCAATGAGATGTGCTGGGTACCTCTGTTGGAAATGCAGAAATCACCCGCCTTCTGCATTGATCTCACTGGGACCTGCAGACCAAAGCTGTTCCTATTCAGCCATCTTGCCAGCCCCATAAAAGCACTTCTTACATAGTGGCAACAAGAGAGAATCAAATTTTTTTTTATGTTTATCTCTTTGTTAAATTTCACACTCGGGAATGCACCCATACAGATGTGAGATGACTCACATCTGTAATCCTAGCACTTTGGGAGGCCAAGGTGGGAGGATTGCTTGAGCTCAGGAGTTCGAGACCAGCCTGGGTGACATGGTGAAACCCTGTCTCTACAAAAACAACAACAAAAACTTAGCCAGGCATGGGATGGCACGTGCTTGTGGTCCCAGCTATGTGGGAGACTGGGGTGGGAAGATCACCTGTGCTGGGAGAGATTGAGGCTGCAGTGTGAGGTATGATTGTGCCACTCTGCACTCCAGCTGGGGTGACAGAGTGAGACCTTGTCTTAAAAATAAATAAATAATTAAATAAACAATAAAATAAAAAATACATTTCTCATTCAGGTCATGAATTGCTTTTCTAATTTTTGTATTGTTTGCGTTCTCTTATATTTCACTGAGCTTCTTTAATATCTTTATCCTGCATTTTTTTCCAGGAATTTCATAGAATTTTTTTCTTGTTGGAATCTTTTGATGCAGAATCATTGTGTTCTTTTGGAAGTGTCACATTTCCTTGCTTTTTCATGTTTCTTGTGTCCTTACATTGATATCCACACATCTCATGTAACAGTTGCTGCTTCCTTTTTTATGGATTGGCTTTCATAGAGAAAGACTTTTTCCTATAGATGTATCTATAGTGTTGGTTGTTGGTTGGGTAGGGTGATTTGGTTTTGATTCTGAGTGGCCACAGTGGTGTAGTCGTTGTATTATTTCTATGGATGTAATCAGCATCAGTAGTGTCTGTGAGTTCACAGTGGCTTAGGCTATAGTTGTTAGTACAGGGTGTGGTGAGGCTTTGCTGGAGATGAGCACACCAGGTGGGCTAGTACTCAGTCACCAGTGGTAGAGGCAGTTGGCTAGGTATGTCGGCCCTTGGGTATTTGGGCAGCATACATGGGCACTGTAGTAGTAGTAGGTCTAGGTGGACTAATCCTTGGGCCTCCAGGCAGCTTGCTCTGGGCTGGTTTTGGAGGCAGTGGGCTGGAGAGATTGGTGGGCCCTTGGGCCTTTGGTCAGTGTGTATTGCTTTGATGATGCCAATAGTGGTGGTGAGCCAACCCTCAGTCCACCAAGCAGCATGTGTGGGTACCAGTTGTGGTGGCAGTGAGCTGGGCAGGCAAGTTTTCTGCCCCCCAAGTTGTGTGGAGGGGGAGGGCATGTTGATGGTAGTGGGTAGAGTGGGTTAATTCTGAGGTACCCAGATGACATGTCTGGGTGTTGGTAGGAAGGGTGAGTCTGTCTTTAGGCCCCCAGAAGGTAGGCATAGGTGCTGGTGGTGGTGGGCAGAGCAGGCCCATTGTCAGGGCCCGTGTTGCTGTGTGTGGCTGCGTGGTGGCAGGTAGGGCAGATCAATTCTCAGGCTCCTGGATAGTGCACTCGGATAGAGGCAGCAGTGGCAGTGGGTGGGACAGACCTGACCTCAGACCCCCAGATGGTATGTGCAGGTGTCAGCAGTGGGGGCTGGAGCAGACCTGTCCTCAGGCCCCTGTGTGGCACTGGGGTAAGCTGGTCCCTAGGTCTCCTGAGAGCACATGCAGGTGTGTGGTGACTCTGCTGCTAGGGAAGGGGCTGGGTTGCTGTTGGTGGCAGTGGCCCAAGGCAGGCCGCTCTCAGACTCTGAGGAGTGTGTGCTTCAGCTCCCTTTGTCCCAGAGCAGCCTCCCTGGTGCACTGCACTGTCCATTCCCTGAGATGTAGGACACTGCTTGGGCTAGAGTGCTGGGTGCCCAGCCACGCTGCTGAGTCCAGCAAGCATTGTTCTGCTGCAGCCCTCTTGGTGGATGTGGCGGAATGGCAGCAGGGCTCCAGGGATGTGGAGATACAGAGGGTGTTGGGCCCCAGGGAAGAATGTAGTCTGGTGGGAGCTGAACTCTCAAATGGCACCATGCTATAGTTGCTTGGGTCTCAGGGAGTGTGTGGGACCCATCCAAACAAACTCCCTCTCTGGAACAATGGTGTTGCACGGACTTCAGGCATTTCCCTATACTAGTCTCAGGGTCTGCGAGGGCTGAGGGGCTCTCCTCAGGCTAACATTGTGGCAGTTTGCAGTAGAAAAGTGAACTGGGGAATCTCTCACTTACCTTTTCCCTGCACTGGAAAGTTTCTCCTGGCTATGAGCCTATCCCAACCAGGCTGACTGCTTCAATTCTCTCTCTTTCCATGCCTCAGATGTTCTCTGACACTGTCCTGCTGAATTCCAGTGTTCTCTCTAAGACACTGTATTCAATGTGTGATCTTATACTCACTGTTTTGGTCCTTTCTGGAGGAGATAAGTGCCAGGTACCTCTAGCCACCAGCCAGTAATTTATTCTATTAGGAATTCTGGGATATTTGTTCTCTGTTATTTTTATTTCTTTCAGAATTCTTTGCTTTTTCTTAATCAGACAGTTCCAATGCAATTTCCAGGAATGAAGCAACAGACAAAGGAAGTCTTCCTATCTGAGTCCAGGCATTTGTTAGTCAAGCTCTTGCTAGATTTCTTCTTTTCTTTGCAGGGAGGACCAGGAGATGGTACCAGGTCTCGTTCCCCACTGCTCTTCCCACAGGACCAGTGCTTACTCTCACTGCTCTGCTCTTGGAGAGGTGGCCAACACCACACACAAGCAGCATGTAGGTATGTGGAAGGTTATCTAAGGACACCACCCTTTCCCAGCTAGCTGTCCCCATCTTACACACACTCCTTCAGCGCACTGAGCCCCACCTTTTCATACCAGCAACCTAGCAGCTTGCCTGGGGTGCAGCCTCATGTTGCCACTGAAGAGTGATGCTGTGGCTAACACCGCTATGGAAGGATGAGGTGAAGAGACACTGGGGGTTCATACTCATTCTGCTGTTCCTTTTTGTTTTTGAGCCAAATTCCATTGTATTAACAATCTTCAATTTGTTACCTATTCATTCACTATGAACATTTGGGTTGCTTTCCATTTTTTTGTACTATAAATAAAACTGCTTGAACATTCACATACAAGTCTTCGTAAAGACATGTTTTCATTTCCCTTGGATAAATGCCTTAGAGTAGAATTGCTGGGTTGAATGGTAGGTTTATGTTTGATTTAATAAGAAACTGCCAAATTTTCCATGATCATGCATTTTACATTCCCACCAGCGATGTATGAGTGTTCCGGTTACTTCACGTCTTTTCCACTACTTGGTATTGTGGGTCTTTTTTAGTTTTAGCCGCTCTAGTGTATCTGGTTTTGATTTTAATTTACATTTACCTGATGGCTAATGATGTTGAACATCTTTTATGTGTGCATTGACTAATCTTGTATTTTCTTTTTTTGGAGATGTCTTTTCTTTTCTTTTTTTTCCCTCATGGCATTTGCAGCCAATAGAGATGTCCTTTCATATCTTTTGACCATTTTTTTTTTTTTTTCTGTGCTTCTTGTGGCCCTATCTACTCTGTCATTGTCCCCAGTATTCTTACTTC
>NW_012122487.1:8394167-8443289 GCF_000951035.1 Colobus angolensis palliatus
ACCCACTTGAGCAGGCAGTCTGTCCCTTCTCAGATCTCAACCTCCGTGTTGGGAGATCCACTGCTCTCTTCAAAGTTGTCAGACAGAGTCGTCTTCTTTTGACCATTTTTAATTGGGTTGTCTTCTTACTGAGTCAAAAGAGTTTGTTATGTATTCTGGATACTATTCCTTTGTCAGATGTGTTTTCTTCTTGTTTGTTACTTACATGCCTTAAAATTCACCTGTTGTATTGTGCACAATTGAATATTTTGTAGTAAATGTATACTTGTACAACTTTCACCAAAATTCAGTTTTAGAACATTTCCATCACCTTGCCAGGACCCCTTGTACCCTGGCAACCACTAATATGCTTTTATAGATTTGATTTTTCTAGGCAGTTATAAATAGAATCATACATTGTATAGTCTTTTATGTCTGACTCTTTTCACTTAATGTAATGTTTTTGAGGTTCATCTATATTGTACCATGTGTCAGTAATCTATGCCTTTTTATTGTTGAACACAACTCTATCTTATGAATATGCCACATTTTGCTTATCTATTCATCAGTTGGTGAACATGTGGATTGCTTTCAGTTTTTTGCTATTATGAGTAATACTGCTTTGAATTTGCATAAAAGTGTGTGGACATATGTTTTATTTATCTGGGGTAGACACCTAAAAGTGGAAAGCTGCATTGAATGGTAAATTTATATTTAACTTTTTAAAAAGCTATTAACTAGTTTTAAAAGTGTGTGTCACATTTTACCTGCCTATTAGAAATGTATGAGGGTTTCAGTTTTCCACATCTGCACTAACTTATTATCTTTATTACAGCCATCCTAGTTAATAGGTAGTGGCATTTCATTGCGGTTTTAATTTGACATTCTCAAATGGCTAGTGATGTTGAATATATTTTTATGTGTATGTTTATTAACCATTTGGATATCTTCTCTGATAAACTGTCTATTCAAAATGTTTGCCCACTTATTAAATTGTTTACTTATTGTTATAAGAATTATATGTTCTGAATACAATGGCTTTATCAGATATATGATTTGCAAATATTTTCTTTTAGTTTGTGGCTTGTCTTTTCTTTTTCTTAATGATATCCTTTGAAGCACAAAATTTTTGATTTTGATGAATTCCAATTTATAATTTTTAAAAGTGATCATGCTTTTGATATTATCTAAGAGCTCTTTGCTTAACCCAAGGTCATGCAGGTTTTTATCTAGAAGTTTCATAGTTTTAGGTTTTACATTTCTATCTGCTGTGATCCATTTTGAGTTAATTTTTATGTATACTGTGAAGTGAGGGTCTAAGTTTTCTTAGTTTTGTTACATGTAGATAATCCTGTTGTGTCAGTACCATTGACTGAAAAGACTGTATTTTCCCATTGAATTGTTTTGGCAAATTTATTGATAATCAATTGATCATAAATTTAATGCTTATTTCTAGCATTTGAATTATGTTTTGTTGTTCTTATCCTTATAACAATACCACTCTGTAGCTTTATATTAAGTTTTGAGTTCAGGTAGTATAAATCATCCAGCTTTGTTCTTTTCTTTCAAAATTATTCTACCTATTCTAGGTCCTTTGTATTTTCATATGAATATTAGGATTCTTTGATCCTAATCAGTGCTGCTCACCATGCCCATTGCACCATATCCAGGTCATAGTAGGAACTATCTACATCTGAAAAAAGCTTTTCCATGGAACTGGGGTTTTTATTCTCCAGATTTTCAAATATCTTACCTAGCAACTTTTGAAAACTTCCTCTATTTGCTTGAGGGCTGTCCATTTCTTAGATGCTGCTCTGTGGGTTCCTTGATTACTGTGCTGAGGTGACCAGGGAAAGTTCAGAAACTAGGCCCAGTTTCCTGAGCTGTCTCCCAAGCCAGGAACAGGGTACATCCCCTCCTGCTCCCAGCTAGTGGCTCAGGGAGCTCTTCCCACTTAGTGACTCAGGATCTCTGCAGAGACCAGGTGGTCTAGAAGCACCTGCCCCTCATCCTGGGGCACCACCATCCACTATTTTCCATCCTGGGTCATCTCTCTTGAATCTGCAGGACAGTGTTGGTTATGAGGACCCAGTGGCAGAGGTTGGGCTGGACCAGCACATGGCAGAGCTGTAGCTTAACTAGGGACATGTCCAGAAGTGACTGTCATTACAGATTATAGGAAGGGACAGTCTTAAAGCTGATCAGGGCTCGTTCCGTGTCTTCCTTGTAGTCAACGCATTTCCTCTTCAATCCTTGAGCAAACATTGTGTCGTGTGTCATGCCCAGCCCAGTCCACTGTCATTGTTCCACTCACCACCACTGCGTAGCGTATGACATCTGGCCAGCACAGGGTGGGGAAGATCTATTCAGATTTTGTATTTCTTGTTAAGCCTGTTTTGGAAATTGATTTTTTTTTCCCTAGGAATTTGTCTGTTTTATCCATGTTATCTAATATGTTGATGTAAAGTTGTTCATAGTAGTCCCTTAAAATCCTTTCAATTTTTGTAGTGTCAGTAGTGATATCCTCTCTTTCATTCCTAATTTTGGTAGCTTATCTTCTTTTTGTGTTTTGTTTCGTTAGTGTACTTTAAAGATTTGTCAATTTCGTTAATCTGTTTAAAATACATACTTTTGTCTTGTTTTCTTTATTGTTGTCATTTTCCATTTCCTTTGTTTGTACTATAATTTCTAATTTCCTCCCTATTTCTTTTTTTCTACTTGCTTTGGGTTTACTTTTCGAGATGGAAGCTTAAGTTACTGGGTTGAAACGTTTATTTTTTGTAATATAGATTTTAAAAGCTATAAATTGCCCTCCCTGCACTACTTTAGCTGTACCACATAAATTTTGATATGCTGTGTTCTTCTTAATTCAATTAAAACTATCTTAATTTCCCATTTGATCTGTTGTTTGATCATGGATTGTTTAGAACTGTGTTGTCTAATTTCCAAATGTGGAGATTTCTCAAATTTGTTTCTGCTATTGATTTCTAATTTAATTCCGTTGTGGCTGGAAAACACACTTTGTATGAGTTCAGTTATTTTAATTTATTAGGATTTATTTTATGGATTAGCATATGATATATCTTGAACAATTTTTCGTATGTGCTTGAGAAGAACATGTATTCTGATAGTAGTAGTTTACAGTATTCTGTAAATGTCAGTTAGGGCAGTTGGTTAATGTGTTTGTTGAAGTCATATCCTTAGTGCTTTTCTATTTAGATTTTCTGTCAGTTATTGAGAATGGGGTATTGAAATCTTTAAATATTGTTGAATTGATATTTCTTCTTTTAATTCTTTCAGGTTTTGCTTTATGTATTTTAGAGTGTTGTTGTTAGGTGTGTATAGATTTATAATTGCCATATGGTCCTGAGTGTATACTGTACTGTTGAGTTTGTAACAGAAAATACATGTACAAGTCAATATCACTTAAGAAAATCCTTGATGAAGCAGTAAATATGTATAAATATATATATATTTTAAAAGGGAAAGAGGAAGGAAGGAAATGGAATTATATTGAAACAAAGTTATTGTATTTTACTGAATTAATAAGTGTAAATCCAGAATAGATTGTAATGAGTTACAATGGACATTCTAATTGTCACACTAACTACTAATAAAATAAGCCAATAAAATATGCTTAAAATCAATAGAGGAATTAAAATGGTACATTAAAAATAGATGTTTAATAAAAAAGGCAGGAAGGAAGGAACAGAGAAAAAATATAAGACACAGAAAACTAATTGTAAAATGGCATGCAGACATCAATTGTACCTATGATACTTTAATGTAAATGGAGTAAAAACCTCAATAAAAAGGCAAACATTTTCAGACTGTATAAAAAGCAAGATCCAACTATCCGTCTGTAAGATAAAATTTAGATTCAGACATAAATAGGTTGAAAATAAGAAAATTAAATAACAGATAATCATGCAAGCAGAAATCATAACAGCTAGAATAGCTACCTTGATATCAGGCAAAATAGATTTTAAGCTAAGAAATATTACTAGAGATAGAAGAATATTTTATAACTATAAGAGATATACTGAAAGGTTATAATTTAATATCAATAACTTTTACTGTTTTATGAAGTATTTTTGTAAGTGAAATTGGATTTTTTTCTTGCAGTTTTCATGATGGACAATACAATGATTGCTAGTAAAGATTGATGTTATGTCTCAATTTATATGAAGGGATCATGGAGCAGTTTTAGAACTGCTGACTTAAGCCATTTACATTTCATATAACTTCATTATAGTTGTGTTTAAATCTGTCATCTTGCTATTTGTTTACTCTTTGTCTCATGTCTGCTGCTATCACAAATTACCTCAGACTGGAGAATATATAAAGAACAGAAATGTATTTATAGTTCAGAAGGCTGGAAAGTCCAAGATCAAGGCTCCAGCAGATTCACTGTTTGATGACCTTCTTGTTGCATTCTCAATGGCAGAAGGGACAAAGGTGCTAAAAGGGACCACATTTACTCCCTCAATCCTCTAATAAGGCACTAATCCATTCATGAGGGCAGGTCCCTCATGACCTAATGATCTCCTAAAGGTCATACCTCTTAATACCATTATGTTAGGGATTATATATCAACATGAACTTTGGAAGGGACAGAAACATTCAAATTATAGCATTCTATCTGTTCTTTGTTCCCTTTTCCTGCCTTTTTTGGAGTAACTCTATTTTCCTTTACCCCATTTTATTCCCACTATGGGTTTACTAGCTATACCTCTTTTAATTTTTAATGGTTTCTCTTAGAATTACAATATGCCATATCACAGACTACCTTTAGATACTACTATGCTACTTCAAGTAGAGTGTAAAAACACACATTTTGCTTCTACTTCCCCCTTGTCTTGTTGCATATTGTTGTCATATATTTTTCCGAGATATGTGTTCTAAACTTCCTGATACATTATTATTACTTTTCTTTTGCCAGTCAGTTTTCTTTTTAAAAAATTTGAAAGTAGGAAAAATATCTTTAAAATTTCCCCATATGTTTATCATTTCTGGTGCTCTTCGTTCCTTTTGTAGATCCTAGTTTTCATATAGCATCTTTATCCTTCTGTCTGAGAATTTCCTTTTACATTTCTTGTGATTCAGGCTTGCTGATGATAAATTTGCTCAGCATCTGTTTGTCTGAAAAATTTTTCTTTCACCCTCATTTCTGAAGCATATTTTTGTTGAATATAGAATTTGAGGTTGGTGGAGTTTGTCCCCTCCCCACATTCAGCCCCTTCCATTCTATTATTTTCTGGTATTTATATTTTCTGGTGAGAAGTCTGTGAAATTTTTTTTCTTTTATTCAATATGTCATTTTTCTCCATTTTAAAAATAGTCCCATTATCTCTGGTCTTTAGTAGTTTAAATATGATGTGTCTTGGTGTGGTTTTCATTGTGATTATCTACTTGAGTTTGAATTTGCAAGTCTATTATTTTCATCAGATTTGGAAAACTTTGGTCATTATAACTTCAAATATTGTGTCCAATTCCTTACTTCTAGACACATGTAATATCACTTAGTATTGTCCCTTAGGTTACTAAGACTCAGTTCGTATTTTTCAGGGCTTTTTTTCTGCCTGTCCTTTCTGAATAGTTTCTGTTTCTATGTTTCATGTTCACTATCTTTTCCTCTGCGGTGTCTAATCTGCCGCTAACCCTGCTGCAAACCATGAAATTTTCATTTTAGATATTGTACTTTTCATCTCCAGAAGTCATATTTAGTTTTTCTTTATATCATTCATTTCTCTTTTAATTATATACATGTTTTTCTTTAAATACTTAAACATGGTTATAACAGCTGTGTTTTAAGCTCCTTGTCTGTTAATTCCATCATCTGTCATTTTTGCATCTGTTTTTATTGACTAACTTTCTTCTTCATCATGGTCACATATCCTTGCTTCTTCCCATATTTAGTAAGGTTTGGTTGGATGCTGGATTGTTTTAATTTAGCATTTTGGAGTGACTGCTTTTGTGCTTTCCTTTAAAAGTATTGGACTTTGTTTTGATAGTTGAATTACTTGCAAATCAGCTTGATCATTCCGAGACTTGTTTTTAACTTTTGTTGAAAAGGCTATGCTACTTCAAGTATAATAAAATTTAGTTTTAGTTTTATCCTAGAACTAAGGCATGTGTTCAATTTGAATGTCTCCAACCCTGTGTGAGCTCTGAAAATTGTTTAGCTCCCAATTTCCCAGTAATTTTTTTTGTTCAGCCTTGCAGTCTCATCCTACTCAAGTGTGGCTCTGTATCCAACAACAGTCTCAGAGATCTCACGAAGATTTCTGAAAGTTTTGCTCTGTAGGATACCTTCCTTCGTGGTTGTGTGCCCTGAAAACTCCAGCCTCCACCTCTTCAGTTCAGTGAAACTACTACTCTGCTTGGATTCACCTCTTATACAATGGTCTACAAAGTGACTGCAAACAGAAATCCAAGGGAATTTCAGGAGTCACCTCATTTATTTTCCTTTTTTTCAGGGATCATAGTAGTACTATACCACCTGTCAGCCAATGTGTGAGAATGGTTTTTTCGTACATTTTGTCCAATTCTTTCATTGTTATAGGAGCCTCCATTACTTTTCAAACAGTAGTGCAGTTGCAGTTGCCTCTCCTTTTCTTCACTCTGTGTATCTCTGGCAGTTTGAGCCGAGAGAGCATGGAGAAGTACAGTGACTAGAGAGCATTTCTGTTGAGGCTCATTCATTGACCCCTACCCCAGTGCTTTATGAATGTGTGCTGCAGATGTCATATAGCATCACAGCTGCTTCTCTAATTTATGAGCCAGATTTTTTTTTTTTTTGTATATTCATTGTATTACCTGCTTGGTTGCAAGATGATGATGAGGAGGACTACTGTAGGATAAATTTGTTTTATAGAGCAATTTCTCATGGGTCACGAGGGATACTACCCCATTTTCCTCATTGATATCGGCTTGATCATCTGAGTCAGTGGGCTCATTGTGGAAACATACGGAATCCTTTATGCTTTTTCTCAGGCCTCTTCTGTTGCGTTGAAATAAAGCCAGAGTCGATTGTGAATTGAAGCCTCTGTAGATACTTTTTAAAAGATCTTGTTCCGTCAGCCTTATAACTAATTATCATCATCATTACCACCACCATCGTCATCTATCCTTTATTGAGGAATCTCAACCCATTGGAGCCAAGATATAAAACTTTTTTTGTAAATAATTGTGCCCTGTTAACTCCCATTTGTGCTACCGGATGATGGCTCCCTTAATGATATTTTGCTCAGATCTGTAATGTTTTTCAGTCACTTTTGTTTATCAAAACATTTATTCTGACAGTTAAGCCTTGCTCGTGTTTAATTCTAATATTTTTGTTTGTTTTTTGTTTTGTTTTACTTTGTTTTGTTTTTTTGAGGCAGAGTTTCGCTCTTGTCACCCAGGCTGCAGTGCAGTGGCACAATCTCAGCTCACTGCAACCTCCGCCTCCGGGGTTCAAGCGATTCTCCTGCCTCAGCCTCCCAAGTAGCTGGGATTACAGGCACCTGCCACTGCGCCCAGCTAATTTTTGTATTCTTAGTAGAAACGAGGTTTTACCTTGTTGGCCAGGCTGGTCTCGAGCTCCTGACCTCAGGTGATCCACTCACCTTGGCCTCCCAAAATACTGGGATTACAGGCGTGAGCCACCATGCCCAGCCTAATTTTAATCTTTTGTACAATTCAAAAGTCTGTTTCACCCCTATACCTAAGTCAGGCTAGAGTTGAGACTCCAGAGCTGCTTTCTCATGCAGAGATTCAAGTAGGAAAAAGGAAGAGGCCAAAGGACAACAACCAGGTTCTTCCCTGTTGGTTGTTCTTGCTTCTCTTGTTGGCACCAGCTGACTGTTGACATCTTCTGTGTGGTTAGTTTTCTCTTACTGGCTCTTTAATAGTCTCTCTGGAGAACCCTGGGAGAGACAAAAGATACTCCCCTCTAAAGATCCCTTAATTTGAGGAATCAGGCTTCCACTTGACCTCTTTCGTCTCCTTTGACTCCAGTGAAAGACAGTCCACCCAGCAACATCTTGTAGCTGGGATGCTTTTGCATGGTAGATGGGGCTTTTTATTGAGGCATAGGTGAAATGAAAAATGTTCAGCCACCCCTAGGTGGTATCCACTCAACTCGTGGGAATTTTATTCTTTCTATGAAAACAGTGGAAATGTAAGCAGCTTCTCAGCCAGGTCTCTCAACTCCACCATCTCTTCCTCACTCATTTCTCCAAGACCAAACAATACAATAAATACTCAACAGGCCTGGTGCCTTACCAGCTTTCAGGGGAAAGATGATCATTAATACCTTGGTTAATGAAAAGTGCGGGTTTGGGGAACGTGCAGAACTTAGCTAGAATTTCTTTTAGTGTCTTTCTCCCTTAGCTTTGGGGAGAAGAAGTATCAGGTATCCTCCCCCATTGGAAAAGGGTGGTTATAGCCTCTTCTTATGAATATTCACTCACAGGCAACACATCTTTGCCAGTTCTTCCTTTATTTTAATAGGATGGCTGGGGTTGGAGTTGGGGAAGATGGAAACCAGCACCTTGCCGTAAACCTAGAACATTTTGTGCCATCAGTTTATGCATTTGCTGCAATTCCAGGACAATGGGGAAAATTCTGTTTTATAATAACAACAATAACAACCATGAAACTATACTACTAGTAGCTGACATTTACTGACTACTTATTAAATACCATGCATGGTACTGAGATCCTTACAGGCATTACCTCCTCAAATCCTCAGGACTATGAAATATCATCCCTTATTATCTCTATTTTACAGGTAAGAAAATTAAGGTAACTCATCTGTTCTGTAGGAGAGCCAGAATTCAAACCTGGAGTCTGCATTTTTAGGTACTAGTGGTGTTTTTCCCTCCAGATTATGCATTTTGGACATTGATACTACTGAGTTTCCATCTTTAGGTGCATCTTCACAGGTATCAATTGGAGGAACTGGAGAAGATGCACTAGCACTGTGAGACAGAAGTCATTCTCAGCCAGGAGTCTCATTTTCTCCTTGGAGTCTGTAACTTCAGGATTCTGTGATTTGACCATAAATAATAAATATGGTTTAGTAGAGGTTAATAAAATGCTCATTGAATTACTGCCAACTTTATTCTAGGTCCTCGTTTCTTTCGTTGTTCTCTTAGGTACTAACTGCCTCTCTGGGAATTAATTTCCCAAGGTGGATTTGAATTAATTCCCCCAGGCCACAGAATTGTAATCTGGAAGAGTTCATTCAGCAAATGGCACCCAGCTTTTCTCACTCTGGTTTGCCAAAGACACTGTGAGGCTTTGTTTGAACACAGGCAACAGTACTGGACGACAGATGTTTACAAATACCATTTGTTTAATTGCTTAGGCACTTTATAATATATTTTTCTTTTAAGCTGTGGAAAACACATCCTTTATCAGCTTTAAATCAGAGTGTAACTTTGGAGTGCCATTCTGGCTGCCTTTTTTCCTTGTGCATTGGTCCAGACAGATGGAGTGAACAAAAAGAAGAGAAAGGGGAAGCTGTTGGCAGTTACCCTCAACTTTGCCTCTTTGTAGCAGCAAGCAGCAGTATAGAAATGAGTACCCTTTCCAATTTTGCTCCCGACCCCCTAAGGAGAAAAAAGCACCCAAACCGGCAGAAAAGCACTCACAGTCATCTAGCTGAAAGGACAGTCAAGGGGGGGATTGTTTGGTGGCAGCCCTCTGTAGAAGTACATCTTACAGTATCTGTAGTCAGTTTCTGAATTCTGTGAATTTCGCAGGGACCTGGCATGGCCTTTTTGACTGGTACAAGCACTAGTAGAAGATTTATGTGGGCATGATAAGAGCGCCCAAGGTGGCCTTTCTCTCTGTGCACTGTGACTTCAGTCCCTTAAAAGCGCTGCAGAGCGCCTGACTATTGCGCCTTGAGAGGATGCGGGCATGTGGTAAGTTGGTCGAGATTTCAGGTGCCTTCATGTTTCTAGGGGAAACCCACAACAGGAAATGGGACTCTCAGAACCACCTGCGGAGATATATTGTGGCCACAGACTCTTCTCACTCAAGCCTCAGCATGCCAAGTTTTAGGGCCATTCTCCTCCACCCTTACATCATTTCCACTGAAGCTTCTCTAAAGTACCCACAGCCAGACCTCACCGGGAGAATTTCATTCAGTAGGGCTTGATGGCAAATGGAAATTTGCATCCATATATCAATCCACAGACAATTGAGATATTCAGCTATGGTTAGTGTAATCACTACATTCGTGCTTTCTAAAATATGTCACTAAATATATCCTTTGTATGTAACAGTTACTGTGAGGCTTTGGTTGAACACAGGCAACTTAGTTCTCTAGAACTAAGATTCCAACCCTGGCTCTGCCACTTATTAGCTGTGTGACCCTGGACAATATACTTAAGCTCTCTGTGCCTTATTTTCATAATCTCTTATATGAGGATGGTAGTATCTACCTCATGGGGCAGTTTGGGGATTAGATGAATGTGAAACACTTAGGATGCAGCAATCTCTGTGAATACATTGTTATGATTTGCCTATAGAGGAAAGAACATTTGCTTTCAGGTTTGTTTTGTTGGGTTCACATAGAAAAACAGAAAATTCCCTTGCTCTACATCTGACTATTTCATAGCAAGAGCCTTTGGAGCTACCCTGGAATGCCAGTATATTGTTTCCTTTTAATTCTTGCTTTGATTTATGTCTCTCCTTCAAGACAAAAGCTTTCTTATACAACCCAGATTTTGTAAAATGTTTTTATTTTCAAATCAATACACTTTATTTAAAAATAAAAAAATCTTCAGGGACTACTTTGGCTTCTCCAGGAGTCAGTCTGATAGTAGACAAGTCACCAATCCTCCTGTGACAAATACACTTATTCTAGGCAAGTACTCTTAGCATTTTTTAAGTTTAATTAGCGTCAACAAAAATTTGTTAAATATATACTAGATGTGAAGCCCTTTTGGGGAAAGGAGGAAATAAGGGAAATAAATCTAACCTTTATGGAGCAGCTGTTTTATGCCAAATACTATAGTAAGAATTTCATAATCACCCTGTTTAATATCTGCAATGGATGTGGTTAGCTGTATTTTACAGATAAAAACCCTGAGACTCAGAGTCTGTTGCTCTGGCGCTTATAAAATCCCAGGCTCTCCTCTTTCCACTGTGTCATATCATCTCAGAAGATTCAAAGATAAGGATGGAACAGAGTCTGACCTAATGATGGTGTTTTATGTATTACATAGTCTATTGTGGTTTATAGCAGCATGCACGTCTACATTCTGCATTCTGATTTGAATGTAGATCCCATAATTGTTGCCCTATCCTGTATTCCAGCCGATGTTTACACAGTTGATCATAACCTGTGTTTGTAGGGACCTTGATGCTATCGGAGTGCTTTTGTCCTACTTCACATGTTTATCATAACAATCTTATGAAGGAATTAATGACAATCCTAGTGATGGCAATATTTAGTAACCATTTACCATGTGCCAGGCACTATGCCAAGAGTTTTCCACATTGTCTCATTTAACCCTTAGCGTAGCTGGTAGATCCTTTTCACATCTCCATTTTATAGACAAGGCCACTACAAGCATTATTGCAGTGCAAAAGTTAAAACTCACATCCAAGTCCATCTGCCTCCAGATCCCCAAATCTTAATCACTGTTATACTAAAATATTATATGCATCTAATTAATGAAGAAACCAAGGCTTAAAGGAGTTATGGGCTAGCCCTAAGTATGACAGTTAGACTGGGAATCAAGCTCTCATCTTCTGCTGATACACTTCTGATCAATAAAGCACACAAATGCAATACTAAAAGGCAGAATAGGAAAGCAAAATAGGAAAAATGGTAGGTGTGTGGTCCAGTGGGGTCAGGAAAGGCTTATGAAGAAAGTGAGCTGGACCTAATAGGATGAATAAGATTTCCAGAAATAGATATAACCAGGAAGGATATTTCAGATGAATGGAAGAGGATTAGCAAAATGAGAAGACGTAGATAATATAGAAACAAAAAAATGCTAGTGTTACTTTACTTCAATATAAGGTGTACCTAGGGTGTTGGGACATGAGTCCAGAAAGCTATGTGTGCAAATCTGAAGTATTAGCTCCTACATTGTTGGAGAATGGGGAGCTATTGAATGTTTTTGAGCAAGGAATGTGTCACGGAATGTGTCACAGTCAAGGCCACACTTTCAACAATTTAAAAAATTGATACATAATAATTGTTCATATTCACAGGGTACAAGTGATGTTTTAATACATGCATGCAATATGTAATTATTAAATCAGGATAATTAGCATATTCATCACCTCAAACATATATTTTTATGATGGGAACATTTCAACTCTTCTAGCTATTTTGAAATATACAATAAATTATTATTATCTATAGTCAGCCTCCTGTGCTATCTAACACTAGAACTGGTTTCTTCCATCTAATTGTATGTTTATATCATTTAACGTCTCTTCATCCCTCTTTGCTCATTCTTCTCAGCCTCTAGTATCCATCATTCTACTCTCTACCTCCATGAGATCAACTTTTTTAGCTCCCACATATGAGTGAGAACGTACAATATTTATGTTCTTGTGCCTGGCTTATTTTACTTAACATAATGATCTCCAGATCCATTAATCTTGCTGTAATGACAGGATTTCAATTTTTTTATGACTGACCAGTATTCCATTGTGTGTATATACATACCATATTTTCTTTATCCTTTCATTCATTCATGGACACTTGGGTTGATTCTATATAATGGATGTTGTGAATAATGCTCTAGTAAACATGAAAGTGCAGGTATTTCTTTGATATACTTATTTTCCTTGAAAAACTGCATAGGAGAGGCATTGCTGGATCAGTTTTGTGAGACACCTCTATACAGTTTCCCATAACGGCTATACTAATTTACATTTCCACTAACAGTGTATAAGAGTTCCCTTTTCTCCACATCCTCATCAGTCTTTTGTTAGTTTTTGTCTCTTTGATGGCAGCCATTCTGAGGTGAGATGATGTCTCACTGCGGTTTTGATTTTTATTTCCTTAATGATTAGGATGTTGAGAATTTTTTCATATACCTATTGGCCATTTGTATGTTTTCTTTTGAGAAATAGTTATTCAAATCCTTTGACCACTTCTTAATGTGATTATTTGGTTATTTGCTGTTTAGTTGTTTGAGTTCTTTGTATATTCTGGGTACTAGTTCCTTGTGAGATGAATAGTTTGTAAATATTTTCTCCCATTCGACAACTTCACTCTTCAATCTGTGATTGTTTCCTTTGCTGTGCAGAAGCTTTTTAGTTCAACATAGTCCCATTTGTATATTTTTGTTTTTGTTCCCTGTGGTTTTAAAGAGTGGCTATAAAATCTTTGCCTAGGACAGTGTCCTGAAGCATTTCCCAAATGTGTTCTTCTAGTAGTTTTATAGTTTTAGGTCTTACATTTAAGTCTTTAATTAATTTAGTTCAATTTAATGACTTTTGTATATGGTGAGAGCTGAGGATCTAGTTTTATTCTTCTGCATATAAGTATGCAGTTCCCAGGACCATTTGTTGAAGAAGCTGTAATTTCCCCAATGTATGTTCTTGGTGCCTTGGTCAAAAATCAGTTGAGTATAAATGCATGGATTTATTTCTGCATTCTCTATTCTCTTTCATTGACCTGTGTTCATTTTTATACTAAAACCATGCTGTTTTGGTTACTATACCTTTGTAGTGTATTTTGAAGTCAGATAGTTGATGCCTCCAGCTTTGTTCTTTTTGCTCAGGATTGCTTTGGTTATTTGGGGTCTTTGTGGTTCTGTGCCAATTTTAGGAGTGTTTTTCTATTTCTCTGAAGAATGTCGTTGTTATTTTGTTAGCGATTGCATTGAATCTGTACATTGCTTTGGGTAATGTGGTCATTTTAACAATATTAATTCTTCCAATCCATGAGCATGAGATGTCTTTCCATTGTTTTCGTCCTCTTCAATTTCTTGTATCAGTGTTTTGTGTTTTGTACTTTCCATTGTGGAAGTTTCTCACCTCCCTGATTGAATTCATTCCTAGGTATTTTGGGGGTGAGGAGTAACTATCGTAGATGGGATAGCTTCATGTCATTTTCAGCCAGTTTGTGTTTGGTTTATATAAATGCTACTGATTTTTATGTGTTGATTTTGTATTCTGTAACTTTACTGAATTCATTTATAAGTTCTAAGAGATTTTTGGTAAAGTCTTTATGTTTTTCTCTATATAAGATCATGTTATCTGCAAAGAGGGGCAGTTTACTTCTTTTCCAGTTTGGATGCCTTTTACTTCTTTCTCTTGCCTGATTGCCCTGGCTAGGACTTCCAGTACTATATTGAATAAGACTGGGGAGGCTGGGCACGGTGGCTCATGCTTGTAATTCCAGCACTTTGGGGGGCTGAGGAGGACGGATCATGAGGTCAGGAGTTTGAAACCAGCCTGGCCAACACAGTGAAACCCTGTCTCTACTAAAAATACAAAAATTAGTTGGGCATGGTGGCAAGCACCTGTAATCCCAGCTACTTGGGAGGCTGAGACAGGAGAATCACTTGAACCCAGGAGCTGGAGGTTGCAGTCAGCTGAGATCACACCACTGCACTCCAGCCTGGGTGACAGAGCTAGACTCTGTCTCAAGAAAAAAAAAAAAAAAAAGTGGTGAAAGTAAACATACTTGTCTTTTTCCAGTTCTTAGAGGAAAGGCTGTCAGTTTCTGCCCATTCAGTATGATGTTAGCTGTTGGTTTGCCATCTATGTCCTTTATTATGTTGAGGTATGTTCCTTCTATGCCTAATTTTTGAAAATTTTTATTATGAGGTTATGTTAAATTTTATCAAATACTTTATGTATCTATTGATATGATCATGTGGTTTTGGACATTCACTCTGTTGATGTGCTATATCATATTCACTGATGTATGCACTTTGGGAGGCCGAGGCAGGTGGATTACCTGAGATCAGGAGTTCAAGACCAACCTGGGCAGCATGGTGATACACCGTCTCTACTAAAAATACAAAAATTAGCTGGGCATGGTGGTGCATGCCTGTAATCCCAGCTATTCAGGAGGCTGAGGCAGGAGAATCATCTGAGCCCGGGAGGCGGAGATTGCAGTGAGCCAAGATCTTGCTACTGCACTCAAGCCTGGGCAACAGAGCAAGACTCTTTCTGAAACAAACAAACACACAGTTGATATGAGTTTGATTTTTAACATTTTTTTGAGGCTCGTTTTGTGCCCAGGCATGACCTAGAGAATGTTCCATGTGTTTGTGAGAAGAGTGTGTTTCCTGCCACTACTGGATGAAATGTTCTGTAAAAATCTATTAGGTCCATTTGGTCTAAAGCACAGTTTAAACCAGTGTTTCTTTGTTGATTTTCTACCTAGATTATCAGTCCAATGCTGATGGTGATGTGTTGAATTTCCCAACTATTATTATATTAGCATCTATTGCTACCTTTAGGTTTAATAATACTTGCTTTATATATCTGGATGCTCTGGCTTGCGTACATATATATTTACAATTGTTTTATTAAATTGACACCATTATCATTATATAATAAACTTCTTTTTCACTTTTTATGGGTTTTGACTTAAAGCCTGTTTTATCTAATATAAGTATAGCTACTTTTGCTGGCTCGTGGATTCCATTTGCATGGAATATCTTTATCAGTCCTTTCACTCTCAGTCTATATGTATCTTTACAAGTGAAGTGAGTGTTCGTATAGGCAGCATATAATTGGGATGTTTTTAATCCATTTATCCAGTCGGTATCTTCCAAGTAGGGAATTTAATCTGTTTTCATTCAAGGCTATTATTCATAGGTGAGAACATATTCCTGTCATTTTGTTAATTGTTTTCTGGGTGTTTTGTATATCCTTTGTTCCTTTCTTCCTCTCATATGTTTATCATAGCAGTTTGGTGGTTTTCTGTAGTGGTGAAGTTTGACTCCCTTCTATTTCTCATTTGTGTGTCTGCCCTACCAGTGAGTTTTATATGTTCATATGTTTTTGTGATGGTAGAGATCATCTTTCACTTCCAGATATAGGACTCCCTTAAGCATTTCTTGTAGGGCTATTCTAGTCATGATGAATTCCTCAGTTTGCTTGTCTGAGAAATTTTATGGCTGACAGTTTTTTTCTTTCAACACTGTGAAAACATCATCCCATTTTCTTCTGGCCTGTAAAGTTTCTGCTGAGAAATCTACTGTTAGTATGATGAGGACTCCCTTATATGTGACTTAATGCTTATCTCTTCCTGTTTTTAGAATCTCCTCTTTGTCTGATTTTTGACAATATGACTATAATGGGCTTTGGAGAAGGCCTTTTTGAATTAAACTTATTTAGGGATTCTTTAGCTTTCTGTATCTGAATATATCTCTCAAAAGATTGGAGAAATTTTTAGCTATTATTTTCATAAATATGTTTTCTTTGCCTTTGGCCACCTCTTCTCCTTCTAGAACTCTCAGGATTCAAGTATTTCTTTGCCTTATAGGGTCCCATATGTCAATGTTGGCTTTTCTCGTTTTTTTTTTTTTTTTTTTTTTTCCTGTCTGACTATGTTCTTCAGAAGACCTGTCTTCAAGTTCAGATATTCTTTCTTCTGCTTGATCTAGTCTATTGCTGAAGCACTCAATTATATTTTTTATTTTATTAATTCAATTGTTCAGTTCCAGGATTTCTGTGTGGTTCTTCTCTATGATATCTACCTCTTTGTGTAATTTCTCATTCAGATCATGAATTGTTTTTCTGATTTTTTGGTATTGTTTACTTGTGTTCTCTGGTGTCTCACTAATCTTCCTTAATATCATTATTTTGAATTATTTTATGGGCATTTCACAAATTTCCTTTTCTTTCAGATCTGTTAATGGAGACTTAGTGAGTTCTTTTGGAGGTTTTATGTTCCCTTGCTTTTTACATGGTTTTATTTGTGTGTGTGTGTCATTACATGAAATCTATGCATCTGGTGTGGCAGTAGCTGCTTTCCATTTTATGGACTGTCTTTCATAGGGAAAGATTTTTTCATATATATATGTGAAAAAAGTCAACACTATGTATATGTATATATAGTGTTGGTTTGGTTGGGTGCTTTGGCTTTGACTCTGAGTGGGCACTGCAGTCTCTGTATGATTTCTCGGCTGTAATCAGCATCAGTGGTCCTATGAGTTTCTCAGTGGTCTCAACTGCAATTATTTATGGATGCTGTGGTGAGGCTGTGTAATCCTTGGATACCCTTTTTGGTGATGGTGGGCAGAGTAGGCCTGTCTTCAAGCCCCCAGATTGTATGTGTGAGCACCAGTGGGGCAGGTGGGGTGGATCAGTCTCTAGGAGACTGGATAGTGCACTTGGGCGCTGGTCATAGTGGGTGGAGTGAACCTATTCTCAGGCCCCTGGATGGTGCACGTGGGTGCTGGTACTGGTGGATGGAGCAGGTCCATTTCCAGGTCCCCAGACAACACACATATGTGCTGGTGGTGGTACATATGTGTTGGGAGGGTGTCTTCAGACCCCCCTGATGGTTTGTGCAGGCATCAGCTGTAGTGGGCAGGGAAGATCAATCCCCAGGCCCCTGAACAGTGCACTCGGGCGTAGGTGTCAGTGGTAGTGGGCAGGGCAAGCTTGCTCTCTGGACCCAGATGACACGTGCAGCCACTGGCAGCGGTGGCCATGGGTGGGGCAAGCATGTCCTCAGTCCCCAAATGTTGCGCACAGGTGGGCAGGGTACAGGTTGATCCCCAGGCTCCTGGATGACATGCACACACACTGGCAGTAGTGGGCAGCACAGGCCTCTACTCAGGATCCCACAGTGGTGTGTGCCGGTGCAGGTGCAGCAAGTGGGGCAGGTCAATCCCCAGACCCATGAGTGATGTGAGCAGGCACTGACATGAAGCCACAATTTAAGGAAGATTCTTGTGGCAGGCAACACTGAGACTAAAAGGAGCTCATTATAATGATCCTTGGGATAGAAGGAAAATATAAACCAGTGTAGAAAATGTAGAATGGGAAAATTCAGATAATACTGCAATATAGAATTAGCAATACCTCACAACTGTCTAGATGTTTGGAACTAGAAAGAACAAGATATCAAATATCATTTACCTAGATCCCTAAAAAAATTATGTTGTCACAAATGAAAATAGGAAATTTAGGATTATGGGTTAATTTAGGTGAGGAGATAATGATCTCATTTTGGAATAAGGCACTTTGAGGTGAAGCCACTTATTAAAATTGAAGTATGTCAACACGAGTGAAAAAGAATGCAACCAAATATACAGTTAGTGGAGGCAGTGAGAGGAAGGTGACAGTGGCTTAGGCTATCAAGGAAGCAGGCATGTAAAGAAAAAAGACAAGGCATAACTTTTGAGCATTTCTATATTTAGAGTGCAGCCAGGTGATAAGGGGCTCTTAAAGGAGGTAAGAAAGTAAAAAAAGGAATGACTAACATTAAGAAATGTGACAGATAGTCAAGGAAGATGAAATTAGAACAAAAAATGTAAGAGCAAGTTTGATTTTGGAGTGATTGTGAGCAGGAAGGGGTTGACATTAGGGAAATCAAGAAAGCAAAGGATTAAGAAGCCAGTGAGCTGGACCAGTCAGAATGAATGGACAACAAACTCTCACAGCAAATCTGTCAGTAAAACTCTCATCAAGAGACAAGATCAATTCAATCCCATTTTGCAGTGTCAAATGGCATGCTGCATGCAAGTCAAAGGGGGTATATGCTGTGTTAATATGCAAATCTGTATTTTCAGAAGATTTGGAGAAAATAAAAAGTATTTAAAATCAATGTGAGGGAGATTTCTAAGGCCGTTCTTCTAAAGAAGATGCGTGAAAAATACAATGTCAGGCCGGGTGTGGTGGCTCACGCCTCTAATTCCAGCACTTTGGGAGGCCTAGGTGGGTGAATCATGAGGTCAGGAGATCGAGACCATCCTGGCTAACACGGTGAAACCCCGTCTCTACTAAAAATACAAAAAAAAAAAAAAAAAAAAAAAATTAGCCAAGTGTGTTGGCGGGTGCCTGTAGTCCCAGCTAATCGGGAGGCTGAGGCAGGAGAATTGTGTGAACCCAGGAGGCGGAGCTTGCAGTGAGGTGAGATCCAGCCACTGCACTCCAGCCTGGGTGACAGAGCAAGTCTTCCTCACAAAAAGAAGGAGAAGGAGAAGGAGAAAGAGAAGGAGAAGGAGAAGGAGAAGACAAATACAATGTCACAATGTTACTGGATGGAAATGAACTCGCAACTTAAGATCACAATTTTGGCTTTGATACAACATTTCACTAGTAATTAGAGGAGAGAAAACGATAACTTCTGAGAGAAAAAAAAATTCTTATGTTATTTCCAATTCAGACACCAAGTTTCTGGAAATAGCTAGTAATGCACCTGACTACACAAGGCCCTTGTAGATAAACAAGACGGCTTCCTCTTAGTGACACAGTGTTCAGAGTTCTCTTATTAAATGTTTCATTTCAAAGTATACATCTCTTCCAACAGATTACAATGAAAGGACAACACTCTTTTCCTTTTCCTTATTATTATTATGACTTTTCTTGCAAGCTGAGATCTCTGTAACGTGTTACAGTGTTGGCCAGATTAAAATGAGTCTTTTCAAAACAGTCAATATTAGAGTATTTGAAGAGGATACACAAACTTTCAGTTCTTCATAGGTGTGATAGCTTTATCATGTACCTCTGGATAAAACCAGATTATGCAAAGAATAGACTCTGATTCCAGATCATTCATACTTATCTCTGTGTTCAAAATACACACATACACATGTGCACACGCACGCACACACACACAGGAGAGAGAGAGACAGAGAGACAGAGAGACAGAGAAGCTAAAATAGTACAGTTAGAGAACCAATGCTTAGTTTTAACTCTTTTGGAGGTAGCAAGAAGTTCCCTTCCTGGGGAATATGGAAGTCTCATTGTTTTATGATTTTGACATGTGGCTGCCTTCAGATGAGCTTGTCTCTTTCTGTACATAGTCAAGAATCAGGAAATGAGTAAAATGCTCACTGCTTACTTGCCTGTTCTCTCTACTTCAGTCCCTTACAAATTGAGAGAGCCCTGTTTGCTCTATTCTTGTGTTCTCTTTATTTAGAAAAGTATAGACTGTGAAACAGTTACCTCATTATTTTTAATGTTGTTGTTAAAAAATTATAGAAAATCAAAAAAGAAAAAGATTATCTATAACTTCATCCTAAGAGAGACTACAATCTTTATTTTAATGTCTTTCCATCCAGTCTTTTTTTGCTATGCGCATTCATTACATAATTGTATTCATAGTCTAATACAACTTTGCATTCTTTTTCATTTCAATTTCTATCTAAAGCACATATTCACTTTCCATGCCTCATCCTAGAGACTGACACAAAGATTTTCTACTTTGTCAAGAAGGCTGACTGGGAGACTGATATTTACCAATTCACTCTTGAGGGAAGCACACTGGTTTGTTGGACTTGAATCCAACTGTATCCTGGTTACATTTCTTCTAGTCCCTTAAAACAAAGAGGCTGTGTCACCTTTGAAAAGGCCTACTTATCTGTCTTCAACAATGTGTCAGTTCCTTCATCTTCCAGAAATCTGAAAAGAATTTATATCATGGTATAAAAAGGGTATAAATATAAGTACAATGTAAGATGACAGCCAGGAGCGGTAGCTCATGCCTGTAATTCCAGCACTTTGGGAGGCCAAGGCAGGTGGATTACTTGAGTCTAGGAGTTCAAGACCAGCCAGGCAACATGACAAAACCCCTTCTCTACAGAAAATACAAAAAATTAGCTGGGTGTGGTGGTGTGCATCTGTAGTCCCAGCTACTCAGGAGGCTGAGGTAGGAAAACTGATTGAGCTAGGAAGGTTAAGGCTGCCGTGAGCCATGATTACGCCTCTGCACTCCAGCCAGGATGGCAGCGTGAAAGCCTGTGTCTCTAATGCTTGGTTACTAGACTTATTATCCTATGTTCACTAAAAACAGGGTTGGAACTAGGATGACCACTCACTTCAGCAATAGCCCGGAATCGTGCCATGGGTTGCATAGTTTGGAATGAGGATGACAAATAAGATTTGAATTTCTATTTTTTGTCAATTGGTGGTGGTCGTACTGAATAGAAATCTGGGTGTGTTTCATCTCAATAAGGAAGAGTATTATGATCATTTAGCAATTGATCTCCTATTTCAGACATGAGGAGAAATTTCCAGCACACATGCCTAAGATTTACCATCCTTTTAGACAAATATTTATGTAAAGCCTACTACATGTCATGTACTTTGTTTACATTAACGATATATTCCTCATAGCAATATGAGGAAACAGATACCATTTTCTCACATGGGCACTATAGGAGAGCAAAAGTGAGGTGCATACCCAAAATCAGAAATTAGGAAAATAAAATTAATTCAGAGGATAAAGCTGTGAAATCAACATATAAACTTTTATTGTCAGAATGACTCCCAGAATAGCAAAATTTGCCAATAATCATATTTAATGTGTAAGCATATTTTAAAGAAAGATTGTCAACCAAAGGAGGGTAAGATTGGTAATAGAAGCTTAGGAGATAAGAAAATAAGGTGTCGCTGAATCAAATGTTGATTGTACATTCCCAGCAGGGCTGTTCAGCTTCTTATATTCAGCAAACATTGAGTGTCTGCTTGGGCCATGCATTGTACTGGATGCTGGTCATATGAACGAGGCTGGAGTACTTCCTCCCATTTATTTCCTTCCGTCTTTTCTCCTTCTCTCAGATGTGATTTCTCCTTCAACCTATGTGTTCTCATTGTATTTCAAAACTATATTCATGAATATTGTGGGACTAGGATGCAAAAGGAAGGCGGGGAAGATGTGATCCAGGGGAATTGCTCGATTTTTATTCTTCTCAGTTCCTGTCTGAGAACACTTCAAAATCTTTTTCTTTCTTTCTTTCTTTTCTTTTCTTTTTTATTATTATACTTTAAGTTCTGGGATACATGTGCAGAACGTGCAGGTTTGTTACATAGCTATACACGTGCCATGGTGGTTTGCTGCACCCATCAACCCATCATCTACATTAGGTATTTCTCCTAATGCTACCCCTCCCCTATCCCCCCACCCCCTGACAGGCCCTGGTGTGTGATGTTCCCCTCCCTGTGTCCCTGTGTTCTCACTGTTCAACTCCCACTTATGAGTGAGAACAGGTTTTCTGTTCTTGTGTTAGTCTGCTGAGAATGATGGTTTCCAGCTTCATCCATGTCCCTGCAAAGGAGATGAATTCGTCCCTTTTATGGCTGCATAGTATTCCATGATGTATATGTGCCACATTTTCTTTATCCAGTCTATCATTGATGGGCATTTGGGTTGGTTCCAAACCTTTGCTATTGTGAACAGTGCTTCAGTAAACATACGTGTGCATCTGTCTTTATAGTAGAATGATTTATAATCTTTGGGTATATACCTAGTAATGGGATTGCTGGGTCAAATGATATTTCTGGTTCTAGATCCTTGAGGGATCACTACACTGTCTTCCACAATGGTTGAACTAATTTGCACTCCCACCAGCAGTGTAAAAGTGTTCCTATTTCTCCACATACTCTCCAGCATCTGTTGTTTTCTGGCTTTTTAATGATTGTCATTCTAACTGGCATGAGATTGTATCTCATTGTGGTTTTGATTTGCATTTCTCGAATGACCAGCGATGATAAGCTTTTTTTCATATGTTTGTTGCCTGCATAAATGTTTTCTTTTGAGAAGTGTCTGTTCATATCTTTTGTCTACTTTTTGATGGGGTTGCTTGTTTTTCTCTTGTAAATTTGTTTATGTTCCTTGTAGATTCTGGATATTAGCCCTTTGTCAGATGGATAGATTGCAAAAATTTTTTCCCATTCTGTAGGTTGCCTGTTCACTCTGATGGTAGTTTCTTTTGCTGTGCAGAAGCTCTTTAGTTTAATTAGATCCCATTTGTCAATTTGGGCTTTTTTTTTGCCATTGCTTTTGGTGTTTTAGTCATGAAGTCTTTGCCCATCCCTATGTCCTGAATGGTAGGTATTACCTAGGTTTTCTTCTAGGGTTTTTATGGTTTTAGGTCTTATGTTTAAGTCTTTAATCCATCTTGAGTTAATTTTTGTATAAAGTGTAAGGAGGGGGTCCAGTTTCAGTTTTCTGCATATGGCTATCCAATTTTCCCAGCACCATTTATTAAATAGGGAATATTAAATAGGGAATAAATCATTTCCCCATTACTTGTTTTTGTCAGGTTTGTCAAAGATCAGATGGTTGTGGATGTGTGGCGTTATTCTGAGGGCTCTGTTCTATTCCATTGGTCTATATCTCTGTTTTGATACCAGTACCATGATGTTTTGGTTACTATAGCCTTGTAGTATGGTTTGAAGTGAGGTAGCATGGTGCCTCCAGCTTTGTTCTTTTTGCTTAGAATTGTCTTGGCTATATGGGCTGCTTTTTTGTTCCACATGAAATTTAAAGTAGTTTTTTTCTAATTCAGTGAAGAAAGTCAATGGTAGCTTGATGGGGATAACTTTGAATCTATAAATTAGTTTGGGTAGTTTGACAATTTTCACAATATTGATTCTTCCTATGCATAAGTATAAAATGTTTTTCCATTTGTTTGTGTCCGCTCTTATTTCCTTGAGCAGTAGTTTGTAGTTCTCCTTGAAGACGTCTTTCACATCCCTTGTAAGTTGTATTCCTAGGTATTTTATTCTCTACGTGGAAACTGAACAACCTGCTCCTGAATGACTACTGGGTAAATAACGAAATTAAGGCACAAATAAATAAGTTCTTTGAAACCAGTGAGAACAAAGACACAAAGTACCAGAATCTCTGTGACACAGCTAAAGCAGTGTTTAGAGGGTAATTTACAGCACTAAATGCCCACAAAAGAAAGCAGGAAAGATTTAAGATCGACACCCTAATATCACAATTAAAAGATCTAGAGAAGCAACAGCAAACAAATTCAGAAGCTAGCAGATGACAAGAAATAACTAAGATCAGAGCAGAACTGATGGAGATAGAGACACAAAAATCCCTTAAAAAAATCAATGAATCTAGGAGCTGGTTTTCTGAAAAGATTAACAAAATTGATAGACCACTAACCAGACAAAGAAAAAAAGAGAAGAATCAAATAGACACAATAAAAATGAAAAAGGGGATATCACCACTGATCCCACAGAAATACAAACTACCATCAGAGAATACTATAAACACCTCTAAGCAAATAAACTAGAAAATCTAGAAGAAATGGATAAATTGCTGGACACATACACCCTCCCAAGACTAAAGCAGGAAGAAGTCGAATCCCTGAATAGACCAATGCCAAGTTCTGAAATTGAGGCAGTAATTAATAACCTACCAACCAAAAAAAATCCCAGGACCAGATGGATTCAAAGCCGAATTTTACCAGAGGTACAGATAAGAGCTTGTACCATTCCTTCTGAAACTATTCCAAACAATAGAGAAAGAGGGACTCTTCCCTAACTCATTTTATGAGGCCAGCATTATCCTGACACCAAAACCTGGCAGAGACACAACAGAAAAATAAAATATCAGGCCAGTATCCCTGATGAACATCGACGCAAAAATCCTCAATAAAATACTGGCAAACTCAATCCAACAGCACATCCAAAAGCTTATCCACCACGATCAAGTCGGCTTCATACCCGGGATGCAAGGCTGGTTCAACATGTGCAAATCAATAAACGTAATCCATCACATAAACAGAACCAATGACAAAAACCACATGATTATCTCAGTAGATGCAGAAAAGGCCTTTGATAAAATTCAACATACCTTCGTGCTAAAACCTCTCAATAAACTAGATATTGATGGAACGTATCTCAAAATAATTAGAGCTATTTATGTATGACAAACCCACAGCCAGTATCAAATTCTTATGCTAATATTTTGGTGTTTGATTCCCAAGCTTGTAAAGCATTTAGGTTTTTATATATAAATACATATGATGAGTTTGACTCCATTAAATTCAAATTCATGATTAAAATAGTCACAGGTCAGTCTTGCATTTAAAATTTCTGAACCTAAAACCTGGAAAGGAAATGGGATTTTAAAAAGTTAAATGAACTGAACAATTAGCAACTTTATTACATGTATTTTTATGGCTGACCCCAGCATCACTAATGCACATTATGAAATTTTTTCATCACTTCATTTAAAATAATTTCTAGGCTGGGCACAGTGGCTCATGCCTATAATCCCAACACTTTGGAAGGCCAAGGCGGGTGGATCACCTGAGGTCAGGAGTTCAAGACCAGCCTGGGCAACAGGGCGAAACCCTGTCTCTACTAAAAATTCAAAAATTAGCCAGGCGTGGTGGCAGGCGCTTGTAATCTGAGTTACTCGGGAAGCTGAGGCAGGAGAATCACTTGAACCAGGAAGGCAGAGGTTGCAGTGAGCTGAGATCACACCACTGCACCCCAGCCTGGGCAACAAGAGTGAAACTCTGTCTCAAAATAAAATAAAATAAAGTAAAATAAAATAATAATTTCTAACATGGAGCTTTAGAATTGGCTGAAGTTAAACTTCTGGTTTTTGGATGAACTGGTTTCTCTAGTTTTAGAATGCTGTTTATTTAAATGATAAACTGAATATGATTGGCATTAGCTCCACTATAAACAAAGCAAATGATGCTTGTATCTCACTCTCCAGAGATCCAAAGCAACAAATGGATGGGCAGAAGGAATCACAAGTGAAAAATCTACAGATTCAATTCTATTTTTAAAATGAAAAATTTCTATATTAAAAACGTCAAAGCCTTCCTCCCTCTTTCCGCCCTCCTTCCTTCCCTCTCTCTCTTTCTCATTTTGAATAATGTGCTGGTGTGATTTTTTTAAAAAACAGGCTTCCATCTACCCTAATTTCTTCACTTATTTCTTTTCAATTTGGATATGCTTCTGTAAGGTGACTTAAACACTTTTAGGAACAGGCTGATTATAAACAGATAAATTTAAAATAAATAGAATAGAAAGACACTAAATAAAAGGAGAAAATTTTGCCTTTTGAATTGGCTGTAATTTTCTTTCCACTCCCCGCTACCCCATCTCGCGCATATGTAGGAAACATCTTCTGAATGTCTAGCACCAAATTAAGATTTAGTGCTGACTGCAAAGAGCTTAAAGCCTAGTAAGAAAGACAGACAATTAAACAAAATGAAATACAGATCAAGTATAGTTAAAGGCTATAGCGTGAATGTTTTCTCATCAATGTATTGACTTACGCACATTTCAATGAGCTACTCCTATGAGCACAATTATGTGAAAACACAGGCGAGACATCGACTAGCTGGTGAGACAAAGTCTTTAACAAAGAGGACATGTAAGTAGGTTTTGTTTATTTAAAAACAGTTACTCTAGCAAAAGTAATGCAGCCAACCTCCGTTCTCTCCTCCTTAGAGTCCCACTCTGTAGAGACTATGATTTCCAGCACTGTTAGATCTTAGTTCTGCTAGCAATATTTTTCTAAATAATATGCCTTTCTTGGTTTTTTTCAAAGGTAAATGTTGTGTATTGGCTTATCTTTATGGAAAACATGGACTTCGCTTTCTTATTACTGGACCTCCACTCCCTACTGCCCATTTCTTTTTTGGGATGTTTGGTTTTGTTATAGCAGAGGCTGTGCTCCAAGGTCTCGTGACCTTGGCATATTGTTCCTGTATAAAGCTGCCTGAGAGCTCTGTATGGAAGGGCTAGGCCTGTTGACTGGAGGCTTCACTGTAATTTTCACCTGATTCCCACTATGGGGGAATCAGGCAGTTATCCTGGCATTTAACTGTCCAGCTCAAAAATGTCAATATTTTCAGGTCTTCTCTCTTAGGCTGGTTAATTCTCTTCTCTTCTTTTCTTTTGTTTTTTTTTGAAATGGAGTCTCACTCTGTTGTCCAGGCGGAGTGCAGTGGCGCTATCTTGGCTCACTGCAACCTGTGCCTCCCAGGTTCAAGCGATTCTCCCATCTCAGCCCCCTAGTAGCTGAGACTACAGGCACGTGCCACCACGCCCGGCTAATTTTTGTATTTTTAGTAGAGACAGGGTTTCACCATGTTGGCCAGGCTGGGTTCAAACTCCTGGCCTCAAGTGATCCACCCGCCTTGGCCTCTCAAAGTGCTGGGATTACAGGCGTGAACCACCATGCTGGCAGGGCTGGTTAATTTTCCTAACGAGGAATCCTACAGTCTCTTGCTTGGAAGGTATATGTCTAGTTGTCAGCTTTCCCAGAACCAAGCTGGGTATGCAGATGGGAGTTTCACCTTCCAGCGTGTAGACTTCTCCTTTATCCTACTGTTTTCAGAATGGCAACCCTATCCTGAGCTATGCATGCTCTTTCCAAGTGCAGGGTTCCTCAGGGTTAATCTCTCCAGGCTTCTGGGTGGAGAAGGATATTCACATGATTGTGTGGGGAGGTTGAGCAGATCCAGGGGTGTCAACCACTTCTTATACATTCAACAAATCCTGTTTTCACACCGCCCACCCCTGCCTTCCTAGGCATCCAGTACTCCTAGTTTCTGAGTCCTCTGGGTTCTGTGATGAGATTCACCTTATTGCTTGGCTCCCCCACACTTGCAGGTGCTCAGCCTTTTTTGGTCTGCTAAGTTGGATAACATATATGTGCTTTGCACATCCCAAAGTTTTGTTGAAATATTTTATCACCTGTCATCTTCTCTTCTCTTTGCCCTTGTGGGTTTATGCATCTTTATAAAGAAATTTCCTTTTATGTGATTTTACTAAGTTTTCATGAGGTAGAAGAAAAGGCATCTTCAATTTGCCTTTTGGAAATTGGAATCATAAGTTATGTTCTAAAGGACAATTTAAGGATGAAAAGACATGGGGGGATGAAAAGGCATTTTAGCTCAAGGAAATAGCAAGTCCAAAATGTAGATTTCTAAAAAGACCTGGCAGCATGTTTAGGAAATAGGGATTGTAGTTTGGCTGGAGCATGGGGTATAATGGCAAGGGGGTCTCTAAGGAAAGTAGACAATGCCGTTGCAAAAACAGTTCAAATTGTTTCCCTCCCTCCATGCATGCTCATTGCAATGTGACTTTGCAGTATTCTCCATCAAGAAGGAGAGTTTACTCCCCAACCCCTGGAATCTGGGCTGGGCTTGTGATGGCCTTGGCCAATGGGATGTGGCAGATTGATTACACACGGTTCCAACTAGGCCACATGGGGCCTTGTATCTTGCACTCGCCATTTTGGAACCTGCCCAGCTGCCACTAGGGCAAACTCAGGTTCCTGTGAGTGAGAGACATATGACCCAGCCATTCCCTATTGCCCCAGCTGAGAGTCAGGCAGACCCAGAAGGCGTCACTTGGCTGACTTGTAGTTGACCACACATATGTGAAAGCCCAGTTGAGACCAGAAAAAACACCCAGCTGAGTTGCTAACCCACATAATTATGAGCTAAATATGTGGTGGTGAAGTGGCTACATTTTGGGGTTGACTGCTATTCAACTGGAGCTAACCAATCTTGTACCCAAATAGAAATTTAAAGAGGCATTGTGGAGCCAAGAAAATAATACTGGTTAAAACGACACGTTCAGATTCTAGTTCTTCCTTTGCTACCAACCAATTGTGTGTCCTTGGGCAAGTCACTTAATCTCAGCCTCACCATCTGTAAATTAAAGGCACTGGGAGGTGGACCAGATAAGTGGTTTTCAAGCTTCTTTGCATATGTGAACCCTCAAGGAGCTTGTTGAAAATAATCCTTCTGCCCTCAATCCTATAAATATGAAAAATCTATAATTTCCTTTATTTCCCTGGTGATTCTGCTGCAGCCAGGCCAGCAGGCTTACCAGACATCAGTGGTTGACAACCACGAGATCTTCCAGGTCCCTTCTGGGTTAACAATCCTGTGAGCTTAAGTCCCTTTTCTGGGTTTTGCTGTGGCTTTGGATGTTTTTTCCTGCCTCCACCATGGTGCCAGGGTTTTTTTTTTCTCAAAATGTCCCTGCCTGCCTGCCTTCCACCACTGGGGCTAGATCACTTTCCACCTCCTGCTTTCCCGGCCCACCCCAACCCCACAGGCTCATGCTCAAGCTTTGTTACCAAGCATGTAACTTAGTGATAGTCCCGCTTTTAACACTCATTTCCACATCCACTTCTTAGCTCTTTTGATTATTAAAGAAAAGGGCATTCTGTCTGGGCATTGTCCCTCAATCTTAAAGGGAAACCACTGATTCCTTAGCCTTTTGCATTCTCCAATAATCAACTGTGTGTTTCTTTGGCAGCCTCATGTAGGGGATATACCTTGTTCAATCTGCTGTTTTCTTAGGTTCTCAAAACCGGTTTTTCTAAAAGAACTTAGTCTTCTGCCCTTGACATCGCTCATTTCCATCTGGAATGCTCTTCCCTTAGGACCAGGTTTCCCCAGCTAGAGTTTCTCCTTGGTAACAGCTTTACCATGAATAACAGTAGTGCCATCTCTCGAATCAGATACGAATCATTAGTCAAAGCCTTACTGTCTATTCTCCAGCTGTGTGTGTGTGTGTGTGTGTGTGTATGTGTGTGTGTGTGTGTGTGTGTGATGGGACAGGGGGTGAGAAGATGGAAGATTTTTTATAAACTGCCTCCATATTGTATAACCCCTCCCCATCCCTTAAAAAAATTATCTTGGGACATCAGACAAAAGCTGTAAGGCAGATGGCAAAACCTAAGTAGTTCCCAGCCTTAGGACAGTGGGTGGGGTTTGCAAGAGGCAGGCCTCCTGGGAGCTGGAGAGTGCCAGGCTCAGGGAGATGAAAGAGACACCCTTTGTTGTTGCTGGGTGACCTGAAAGTTTGACCCTGTCTGGCACTAAATACACCCGTCTCTTTGGATTCCCCTCTGCACTGGGAGAGTCAACTCCTCCCAGCTACAGTAATTAGCAAATCTGGACAATTTGCAGATAGGTTTTAAGTCCTATTTAGGATTTAAAAACCAGCAGGGGTCAATAAAGTTAACTTAACTTTTTTATTGTGAAGCTAGGGTGATTTATGAGATAAAGCACATTCAGCATAATGTGCCCAGGAGCATGCAGCCACTTACTGTGAACTTAGCTAACATCAATCAAATAAATAACCTGTTAACAATGTCCTTCCTTTTCAATATAATCTTATCTCAATAAAAGTAGCCTTCTTCGTACTTAAAACAACAACAAACTTGGTCTTCTCATTGTTTGGCTGTGAGTGAAGCTGCCTTCTCTGTCGTTGGATGGAGCCTTGCTGGAGCCTGCAGATGAAAAAGCTTGGTGGCCGATCAGATTGTTGCTTTTCAAGGGGCCTCACATTCCTCTTGGTATGACCTGTGGATTCTGTCTCCCTCACACTACCGTAAGCTCAGCAGGAGGAGGTTCCATGGGGCCCCATGGGATGAGCTCTGCTCTGCACTGGGAGGACTGCATTTGACATAAAGGTGGGCACCTGCTGGCGGAGTGACCCAGGACAGTTCTTTTAACCTCCCTGCCTCTCGTGTGTGTTTCTTATTGATATAGAAGGGTGTAGCACCAATGGTCCCAGAGCTGTTTCAGTTCCAGCGTTTATGAAGTGAACACACTTCTGATTTTCCCACCACTTCAATCCCCCAGCAGCTGGTGAGGCTGTGGACCCTGTGAGATCATCCACAGGGCTGTTGCCTGACTGATAGAGTTGGGTTTGGTTCTCCTGCCCTCTGACCAGTCCCGGATACCATTGCTGACTTCAGAGGGAAACACTGAGACCTTTTGTTTTTTAATTCATAAGACTCAACACTAAATAACATTAATTTGTTCATATTCCAATGCTGGCATGTGCTTTGGGATATGTTTTCTCATTTGCTCTTTACCTGAATTGGAAATCAGGACAATGGTTAGCATTTTTGTTAGAAAAGGAAAGTAAGGTGTGGCAGCTGTAAGTCACTTGCCCGGAGTCATGTGGCTAGTGCTGGTGACATTGCACTAAATGGAGAGCTTTGGATCCCTCACTGGAGCCCTTTTCACCATACTCCATCACTTCAAAAATGAAGCCACTCCTGAGAGGTGACACCCCATTTCTACCTGTGTTTTCAGTCTTTCCCACACAGATATTTCCCAGGACTCGGTGTGTAGTAATTATAAGCTATTATAACTGCCTATTCATTTTCAAATTTATTTATGAATTGGGTTTGGAAGAGGTGGAGAACTACAGGAAAATCTCTGCAAAGTGAACACAGTCATTCACCCATACAGCCACATCTAGTCTGTGGACAAATGCAGGGACCACTTGGTGCTGGGCTAGGTGCCAAGAACACTGTGTAAATCAGACCCAAGGGCTTGACAGCCAAGAAGGCAGTAGATGAATCCATAGCGTCCCTAAGCTAGAGTAGGAACTAGCCACCTCACAGCAGTAGCTACAGGCTTTGGGACCGTAAATGAATTCATTCCTAGGACTTATTTCCTCAGTCTTACTCTCTCATTTATTCAAACACCAGAAAGGAAATTAGCTGAGAATGTTAGAGCTATTCCGTGTTCTCCAAGGTAGCATGGTTCAAAGGCAATATAATGTGAGCCACATACATAATTTAAAATTTTCTAGCAGTCACATTTTAAAAAAGTAACAAGCAGTGGTAAAATTGTTTATTTTCTTTAATATACCCCAAATGTTATGACATCAACATGTATTCAATGCAGAAATTATTTATAAGACATTTTAACATTTTTTTGTACTCAGTCTTTGAAATATAGTGTTTTTTAAACTTTCAACACATCTCAATTCAGAGCAGCCACATTTCAAGTCTGCAGTAACTGCTGCTGGCTGGTGTTGCCGTATTGGACAGGGCTCTGCACTGGGGTTGCCTCAGAGAACAGGCAGTGGAGCCATGGGGCCGGTTTTTTAACCACCTGTGCCTCCCCACAGGGCACCGGGCGCAACTGGGAAGGGGCCTCCTGGTCTGCTCTGATTATGTTTTTGGGGAGAGGCTGCATCCTCCCTCCTGTGCATGGCTGATCAGCAGCAGGGAGAACCCTCCCCTCCTCCAGCTCCGGCAGGCCTCCTTTCCTAGCTCTGAAACATGACCGCTTGTCAAGCCAGGCCTGCTGGTGCGCCTGGGAGCAAGCCTCCTATTTGCAGCTCTCATGAATTGCTCTTTCTTTTCCACGGAGCACAAAAACCATTTCCCTGACTCCCTTTACTCTCATCACAGCATTACAACGACCTGCAGAGGGAAGGTACACAAGGCTCCCTTTGTTTCTTGGCTTGGAGTCATACAATGTACCTGCTTTAGATGAAAGTCTTACCCTGCAAAGCCACATTTTTTTGTCCCTTTTCTTCCTTTCCCATTTTTACAGAGCCAACAATCAAACCTTCACTTTCAACATTTAACCTCATAAAATATGAGCAGGCCTCGACGTGGAAGGTGGATTTGAGAGTTTCCCAGCTCCCCGCCCGGGGTTTGGCTTTCTGAGAGGAAAGCTATGAACTGGGCATTGGCTCTGAAGGCTCCAGAAATGCCTTTACGATGCCCCCTGATAATGTGGTGACCTTATGTTGTCCTGTGTTCTCACCAAAACCATTTCCAGACTTCGGGGGAGATGCCCTTTACAGAAATGAGTTGGATGAAACTACGGTGTCGTTAGGTAGTCCTCACAGAGAACTGGCATAAATGGATGGGCGTCAATGCCATCTCTGAGGACAGTCACTGCCAAGCAGTGGAGCCACCTGTCTCACGTCACCCACCCCACCTCAGAGAGCCCACTCCCAGGAGAATGTGTATAATGTGGACCTTCCTGTCACAGGCAACTTTGTTCTCTTGTTTGAAAGGTAGAAATCTTACATTTACAGCGTGGCAGGACAGTTTCAAACTCAATCAAGAGATTTTGTAACATTGTCTTAGGTACACCTGAAAAAACCACACTGGAAAGAAAGCAGTTGGAGGGTACAGACACAATGGCTTTTCAGAGGATCTTTAAGTGGTCCCAGGACTTGGGATACTTTTAATGTATTGGAACCTTTATTTTGGGGAGAGCCTTGGTGCTATTGCAACTAGTTTTCTTTTGAGGAAAATAATGTTTGTTACCCCTTTCCTTCTCATCCTCACATTTGTTTTGCTCCACACTCAACCTTCTCTAGGAGTTTGCTGTAGAGCAAGCTTGTCCAACCCGTGGCCTGTGGATCACATGTGGCCCAGGATGACTTTGAATGTGGCCCAGTACAAGTTCATAAACTTTCTTAACACGTTATGAGGTTTTTTGTGATTTTTTTGTTTCAGCTCATCAGCTATTGTTAGTGCTAGTGTGGCCCAAGACAATTTTTCTTCTTCCAGTGTAGCCCAGAGAGGCCAAAAGATTGGACACCTGTGCTGTAGATAAACCAGGGTTCAAGTTGTGAGTATGTATTGAGCACCCATGATTTACCTCCCACAAGACTAAGTCCTAGAGATGCAGGGAGGCCCAAGAATTGCTCTGCCCTTAAAGCACTCACAGGCAGTTAGAATGGGTGAAATTGTTATTTTTGCTTTTCAATAGTCATTAGCCCCTAACTCTCTCAATTAGAGGTTGGTAAACTAGACTGGGGCCAAGTTTGACCAGTGGCCTGTTTTGTTTTGTTTTGTTTTAAATTGTGTTGAAATACACATAACATAAATGTATTATTTCAATCATTTTTAAGTGTATCGTTCAATAGTGTTAAGTATATTCACATTAGTGTACAACCAATCTCCAGAACTCTTTTCATCTTGCAAAACTGAAACTCTATACTCATTAAAAAAAGAACTCATCTTCTTTCCCCCCAGCCCCTGGCAGCTGCCCCTCTACTTTCTGTTTCTATGATTTTGACTACTTGAGGTATTCCTATACATAGAATCATGCATCATTTGTCTTTCTGTGATTGGCTTATTTCACATAATATAATGTCCTCAAAATTGCACCCATGCTGTAGCATGTGCCAGGATTTCCTTTCTTTTTTAGGTGCTACAATGGCAGAGTTCATATGGGCTGCAAAGACTAAAATTTATGATGTAGTTCTTTACAGAAAAAAAATATTGCCAACTTGCTTCAGATAAACAAGAATTGGTTATGTAAATTCCCTTATATTCTTGTTTAAAATGAATAGACCATATACATAATAACAGCTTGCACACAATTTTACAGATGATAACTTTCACACACATTGCTGCACTGTGCCATGGTATGGTATTTAAAGATGAGGAAACTGAGACTTGGATTCCTGTTTCTAGCTAGCTCCCAGTCTCGTTGCTCAGGGCAGTGGTTTGAAGTGATTTCTCCTCTCGTTGGACTCACTTACCTTAAAACCATCCCCTAGTTTTCAGAAATGACCTTGCAGAAAATGTAGCATGGGGCTGAATTTCTTCAAGTTTTTCCCCCACTGAATTTACCTTTGTATGAGTCTGTTCTTACACTGCTATAAGGACATACCTGAGACTGGGTACTTTATAAAGGAAAGCGGTTTAATTGACTCACAGTTCCACAGGGCTGGGGAGGCCTTAGGAAACTTACAATTATGGCAGAAGGGGAAGCAAACACGTCCTTCTTCACATGGTGGCAGCAAGGAGAAGTGCAGAGAGAAGCAAGGAAACAGTACCTTATAAAACCTCATGAGAACTCACTATCATGAGAACAGCATGGAGGTAACTGCCCAGATGATTCAATTACCTCCCACCAGGTCCCTCCCATGACACATGGGGATTATGAGAACTACAGTTCAAGATGAGATTTGGGTGGGGACACAGCCAAACCATATTAAGCTGCTTCTGTTCTTGCTTTCTGTCTCAGAGGGACTACCCCTGCACCTGAGCTTGCAATCCCATCTCATCCCACTTACCCTGGAAGCTCTAGCATCCATCCTCTTTCCTTATATGATCAGCCGTTCCATTTTCTGAGTCATTTGCCTCTGCTTTCAAACAATGCTACTTCCCTCAATACATCTATAACTACCTAAACATATAGAGAGACAGATATAAATATCTTCATATACTAGTATATCTGTTGTCTAGCTATTGATTGAGCTATCTATCATCTCTCTCTATCTATCTTCTATCTATCTATCTATCTATCTATCTATCTATCTATCTATCTATCTATCTATCATCTATCTATCTGTCTATCTTCCCAACCTGCCTTTCCTACAAGTTACCGTTCTCTAGAAGTTTTATTTTATTTTATTTTATTTATTTTGGTAGCAAGTGACAGAAAAAGCAACCTGAATGAATTTAAGCACAAGAGGGATTGGTAGGATGGGTCCCAGGGTGGCTCAGACAGCTGAAGTGAAAGCCAAACAAGCAGCCAGGCTTCAGGAAAGACAGCCGAGGGTGGCTCAGGCCCCTGAGGGGCTCCAGAGGATGCCCTGTCTCTGTGTTATACATCTCTGATTTTCTCTGTGTGACTTCATTCACCTGGACTGTTTCTCCACCAATCTGGAAACATGGCTGTGGGTGTCTCCCAGGGTCATATCTCTTCAGCATTGCCACCAGAAAGGAATGACCAACTTTTATTTCCAGTGGAATCATCCTCAGGGATGACTCCAATCAACCTTTCTGGGGCCACACGCTACCCTGTGATGGGTACCATGATTGCAACATTTTCAGACCCCTGTGCTAAGCGTGGAGGGTAGAGCAGTTCTTCAAAAGAAGGCAGGCTTGCCGTAGCGAGAAGGAAGGGAGGGGCACTGGACAGCAAAAATAAATGAATTTTCACTACATGCTGTATTTTCTTTCTTCTCTTTCCCATCAAATGTATTGAAGGCACTGCCATGCTTTGTGTATCTACTTAATCAACTTTTGTTCACTCAACCAATTCAATCAGGCTCACCTTCCATCTCTACAAATACCTTATTAAGGTCACTGATGTCCTTCTTGTCCATCTTTGACTTCTATTGAGGACTTTGGACCTATTCACACACTCCTGTTTTTATCTGCCGTGGCTTTGGTGATGACACTCTCTCCTAGTTCTCCTATTTCTCTGCTGACATTTCACTGTCTTTTTTGGCCTTTGTCCTACTGATTATTTCTTTAAAATGTTTATTCTCCAGAGCCAAGACTTTGCTCTGATTCACACCATACATTTCACTTGGACATTGTGATGGCCTCCTGGCCCATCACCACATATAACCAGGGACTCCCAGGTCGCTCGATAGCTGCCCTTTCTCCATCTTGCTCTCCTGGCAGGCATTTACTAGCTCTTTCTCTGAATGTCCCTCGGTCACCTCTCGTATGTACAGAAGCAGACTCACCATTTTTTCCTCCCTGGCCTGGCCTCTAAGAACCTGCTTTTCTTTGTGAAGTTCCATTTTGAGTATTGGCACCCCCATCCTCCCAGTCTGCTAAGCCAGGAACCTGGCTTCACTTTGCCCTCCTCACTCCTCAAATAGATAAGATAAGCCCACCTCACATATATCAGTCAGATCTATGTTTTGTTTTGTTATCTCAATGCCCATATCCACTGCTTTGGTTCTGCAAGTCATTATTGCTTGCCAGAACTATTTGCAGAAGTTTGCACACTCACCTCCCTGTTTTTAAACTTTTCCTAATTCCTGCAGGGTGAGCTTATATACAAATTTTTCCAGAGTACGATGTGACCTTGTTGCTCCTTCGCTTAAAAATGTGCATCTTTTCCTTGCCTTCTGGAGCCCTACACAATGGGCTCAACCAAAATTCACTGGTTTAATATCTTGATACTCTCTTCCATGCCGCCCTTGATTCAAACACTTCAAACTGAACACTGTTCTCTTCATGCTTTTTGAAAGAGTTCATATTTATTTCTATTGAATTCATACATGTGCATAGGTTTTATAGTGAAAAAAATTGTACCTTTGAAGGTTTATTGTGAAAAATAGTAACCTTTGTTTCTGCTCCTTTTAGAAGTAATCATTTTCAACTCTTTTCATTGTTTTTCTTTTCTTTTTTTTTTAAATTTTCTTCTGGTGTTTGCCTCCATATTTCTAAATAACATGTTCAAGTGTCCTCTTCTGAGTTCTTAGCTGTAGCATTTACATGTATTTTGTCCTCTCCTGCCTGTCTGACTCACACACATACATTTTCCCTTCTACATCCTTGCGCTATAATTATAGAGTAAGTTTTGATAGAAACATATTCAACTTCTGCATTAATATAACTAGGTGAATATTTTTCACAACTGAGACGTATTATATATCAAGACTATGTTTCCATCCTTGAGCAAGTTTTTATTTTCCCATGCGTTAATAATTGCCATGATCTTTGAATTGTTTACTTTTCTATACACGAATCAGTGATTCAGTCCTAAGCTGGTTGCCAGAAGTTAAAATATTCTCTCAATATATTCATAGGTCAGGTAATCCATCTGTTTTATTAATGTTGTTGGGATTCGTCTCCTGAATCTATCTCCTCATATGATTTTTCAATTTGAGGGGAGTGAAGATGAGGTTGGGAGAATGCACCCAGAAACAAAATACTAAGTACAGCACTCTAGCATTTGGAAGGAAGAGAAAACACTTTTCCTCAGATGTCAACCCCACTTACTTTATTTTAAAAATCATCAAATCCGTTTATTACCTATGTCAAGGTATTGCATCTCTTCTTGAGCTACATGGCCTGGGGTTTTCCTTCCAACTAGTTCTTTGCTACTTACACACAGCTGGAAGGCACTTACAAAAATAGCCTCTTCATCTGGGCAAAGTGGCTCAAGCCTGTAATCCCAGCACTTTGAGAGGCCAAGGCAGGTGTGTTGATTAAGGCCCCGAGTTTGTGACCAGCTTGGGCATCATGGCAAAACCCTATCTCTACTAAAAATACAAAAAATTAGCTGGACATGGTGGTGCATGCGTATGGTCCCAACTACTTAGGAGGCTGAGGTGGGAGAATCACCTGAGCCCAGGAGGTCGAGGTTGCAGTGAGCCAAAATTGTGCCACTGCACTCAAAACTGGTCAACTGGAGTGAGACCTTGTCTCAAAATAAATAAATAAATACAAATACAATAAAATGCAGCCTCTTCTATCAATGTGTTGTGGGATGATGACAATGTTGGTGATGATGATAATGACCCTATGGAAGATAATGCACAAACACGTCTAAATTTTGTCTGTTTTGATCTTGCAAAGGACGTAGAGCAGTCACAGAACAGGAGCAATCAGCCTGGTGTGTCTACACAACAGCCCTAGAGCTTAAACTGTGAGTACTTTCATTTTACAGAGGAGGAAATGCCAGCAGCTTGCCCAGGGTTACAGAACCGGTGTTTATGGGACTCAGGAGTTGAGCTCAGGAAGTCTGACTGCAGAGCCCATATCTTCCTCTGTGCTGTACCACTCTTGAATCTTAGAAATGATATACTGGGTGTGGTACCAATGGACACAGTAACAAAATACTGTTACTGTTCTCTCTGGTCTCACTTCTAAACCCAACTGGGCACACCCCGTGTCCCAGGATATCATTCCCTCACTCTGCCATGTCTTTCTCTGTGCTTTTGCAGATGCTGTTCCACTGCCAGGGACTCCCTCCCCATATCTTCCTGGAAAACACTTGTTCACCCCTTATTCAGTTATCACTTCCTGGAGGAACACCTTCCTTGACTTTCCCAGAAGATTTCCTTCTCCATGTTCTGCAGGGACACCACTTATCCTGCTTCCACTATAGCATGAATCAGTGCTCTCTATACAAGTGCCCAGTACACTGCTTGGACCTCTGAAGGTATTTAGTAAAAGTTTATTTAATAAATGAACAAATACATCAATGAATGATGAATGAATTTTCTTAAGTAAACTTTCTCCATAGACCAAGAACCTTGTAAAATCTCCAGAACTACTTTCTCCAATTAAGAAATTTTCCCCAAATCTTTCCTCCATGGTTCACCTTCTCCTAAATTCATTTTTTGTTTTGTTATTTAAAATATTGCATAGTGGAAAGTGGCTGACTCTGAATTTCTAACTATTTTTATTATACCCAACTGAGTGCAAATATTCCATTCCGCTCCTTTGTTATTCTTTTCAATATTCAACATACGTATTACTCATAAAAATGTGACTTCCTGCTTTATTTCCAGTGTAACATGAAATCTACCAGAGAAGTTTCCATAAAACCTACCAGAGAAAATGAAAGCTAGCAGAGACAGAAGATTTTATCTGTTCTTGTGGCTCCCCACTGTCCGCTCGCATCATGTCATTCTGCTTAGCACTTCTGGGCCCATTTCCTTCAAAGCACTTTCCAAGCATGACCTAAGTGATGTATCACAGGCGAGGCGGTGGGACGCCAGGAACTTGAGCTGTAAATGCAGAACTGTTAAACTCAGTTTTGGAGGAAATTAGATTTTAGAGTTGGAAAAGAAATATGGTCCTGATACTAACACCCTGTCTCACTTCAAATGACCAAACCTCAACCTCTCCTCTGACATCTACTCTGTGAAGTCAAGGGGCATATTATGTCCACTGGAAAGGTGACTGAGAAGTGATTTTTCTAAAGATTATGAAAAGCTATAATCTCCAGTGGGCAGCCACATTAAAGGACGATTTTTTTCAAGATTGTCAAAAAAAGAACTGCCACCACTTCATAAACAAAACACACTATACTGAAAAGCCAGTAATCATTCAAGAACACACATCATATTAAATTGTAATAGTAACACTTGCTGTTTGTTAAGTGCCTACTGTGTGCCAGGTGTTGTACATACAATATTGTTAATCCTTTTCACAACACTCAAAACAGGGTAATGAATCTTCAAAAGTGAAGCCTTTTCCCAAGTCCAGTCTCTGTGACCCCTTTTAGCTTCAACCTAGGAGGATTCTCTCACATAAGAAGGACATCTTTCAGAAAATGCCACTGGGTGAGGAATAGGCTAAGGGTTAAATAAGGAATTGTGTTCACTGAGTGACCTTTTTCAGAATTTGTTTTTCAGTCTCGTGGAAAGGTCTGGAAGGTTCAAGTTAGCACAGGTGTGACCACTGGGAAGTGGGACTAGGGGCTGTGTATCCAGAGGGGAAGATTTCGGTTTTTAGTGTATAGCCTTCTGTATCACTCACAATTATGTTTTATGTAGTGATTTAGGAATTTCAAAATATTGTGATGAATATACAAGTATAAAGATGCTTTATGGCAGGGCACAGTGGCTCACACCTGTAGTCCCAGCACTTTGGAAGGCCAAGGCAGATGGAAGGTCAAGCTCAGGAGTTCAAGACCAGCCAGGGAAATGTGGTGAAACCCCATCTCTACAAAAAATTAGCCTGGGGCATGCCTGTAGTCTCAGCTACTAGGGAGGCTGAGTGGGGAGAATCGCTTGAGCCCAAGAGGTTGAAGTTGCAGTGAGCTGTGGTTGTGCAACTGCACTCCAGCCTTGGGTGGCAGAGCAAGACCCTGTCTCAAACAAACAAACAAAAAATCCTTCATAATCCAGATCCTATTTCCATTTATTACATCTCCTTCCTAGTCTGGCATTCTCTGCAAATTCAAGAAACCATCCTTAAGTTCTTTCTGCAGGCAGGGATGGGCTCTGTCTAGTTCATCACTGGATCTTCCACATCTGGCAACTGCCCTGTGCCTAGTGAGTGCTCAGTCATTATTTATTGAATGACTTCTCTGCAAGAATTCAAAATTGTCAGTTTTTCTTTTAAAGTTGATACAAAAAGTTGAACATTCTAGACATCTTGGGACTGACATGACGTTTTGGTGCATTTGTTTGCAATAGCGTGCAAACTGCTCACCAAAATGACAAAGGCTAATGAGAAAAGAAAACGAGGCAACCTAGTATATAGCTGACGTGTTTTTGCTAGGCTAAGGCCAAGGACATGGTGTCAGACTATGGAATGATAACTGCACAGACGTCACCAGGCCCTTCACAGTAAGAACACGAGGGGCTCAAAATCACCTGCTCCATGGAGGTCAGGATGACACATGTGGTAAACCAGTGATTTCATGTCAACCAAAGAACATCACCTGTCACATTAATGTTGTTAATTGGACTTTTATAATATTTTCATTTTGTTTTTAAATTTTAGATTTGTAATTGTATAAAAGCCATAAGCTATATTTATAACCCTGTGTGTGCCTATGTTTAAGTAATAATATGAACAAAATGCCAAGTCCGTTAAGGAATCAGTTTGAAGAACTACAGTCTCAAATTGTTACTGAAAATACTAAAGCAGACAAAGCCAAGGACAAGAGTCCTACCGCTTGTATCTTGAATTATTAATGCACAGTTTGGATATATTTTGTCAATCAGGTAAAAATACATGTAATAGAACTATTACTCAAGCTGTGCATTTTATCCACAGGGTATAATCACAGCTTCATGTGCTGTTTATCAAAATTAAGGCATAAAATGCCTTCGGCCTCTTCCTCCTATCAGTCTAGTACTCGAAGTTGTTCATTTAACAGATGTCCACAGAGAGCCCTGTAGGTACTGGACACTATTTTAGGAGCTTGGGATCCCAGCCTTGGGAGCTTTCAGTGCACAATTCTTCCAAAGTTCTCTTCAGACCTCCGTCAAGTTGTGGCTCTACCTCTGATACTGTTTACCAGATTGCACACAGTTTTTATTATCACACATCAATTAATGTAACCAGACAACCAGAAATGAGACATATGCAGTTTCTGCCTTTCTGGAGACTTGAACTCCACTAAGTTGAGCTTCCACTGTGTTTGTGACTTCACTCCTGAGGCCGGGAAGCAGCCAAGCATCCCCACCTCATGACTTTTCTCCCTGCTCGGCTTCTTTCTCCACAGGCCTAGGAGACTTGTGTAATTTGGCCTGAATTTACACATGTAATTCATTTGAGTTCTATATACCTCCTCTACCCATTCAATAGATCCTCCCTCTGAGTAACACAGACCCCTCAGCATAAGAGATCTGATTTATGTAGAGAAGTGAGAATGTGTTTTAATTGACATCAAGTTGAAAGGGTAGGAAATAAAACTGTATAAAATCTGATTACAGTTATGTGTAATATATGCATGCATTCTGAAAAGATTGAGAGGGAAATTGTTACATTACTATATATATGTTATAAATATATTAACAGTTCTATGCTTGTTAGTTTTTCCCATTGAACTTGAACATAATTAAAATGTAATGAAATAACTGAATTTAGTTGACATGACATGTTTAGGTGAACATATGATAGCCTCAACTTTTCACAACTTTTTAAAATACTCACAAGAAGGTGATCAGGATTGGCCTTAAATTTATAACACAATTGCCCACAAAGTTATCTTTTCCCTCTTTTTTTTTTTTGTTATGGGAGTATATGCTTTGCCCAGTGTTCTAGAGTGTTAATTGTTTCTATGATTTATTTAAGACACAAAAAAATGTTGACAATGATTTTGATTTCATATTCTCTACTTCTCTTAATGCCCTTGAAATACAGTTCATTAGGGCTGGGTGGGATTCAGTTTCCTCTTTATAAGTTTGGTCCCATTTTGGGGAATCAGTATTTCCATTTTAAAAAGAAAAAGAGTATTAAAGATGATTATCTCTAATTTACCTTCAGATCTAAAACAGCACATTAAGAACAACTCTGTATGATATACATATGTGAAAAGATCTATCAGATGTAAAGGAACTATAAACAATTGAACTTGGAATGATAAATTCATATAAATTTAACAAGGAGTGGAATAATACAGTGGTGACTTAGTTTTGGTTATAAAATAAAAATTATTTAACTTCTGAAACAATGAGCAGTTGGTATGTTAAAAAAATTAAGAAATAGTGAATGTTAACATGAATTGTAGAATGTTTTTTCCCCAATATCTCTGTATTCTATTAAGAGACAATGTATTAGCCCATCACAAATGAACAAATATTGTATGATTCTGTTTATGCACGGTACCTAGGGTAGTCAGATTCCTAGACAGAAAGAATGGTGGTTGACAACTGGGAAGAGGGAAGAATGGGGAATTATTTTTTAATGAGTAGAGTTTCAGTTTTACAAGATGGAAAGAGTGGATGGTGGTGATGGTAGCACAACATCAATTCAGTGGAATTAAGTACATTCACTTAATTCCACTGAACTGTACACTAAATAATGGTTAGGATGTTAAATTTTATGTTATGTGTATTTTGCCACAACTTAAAAGAGAGACAATGTATTATACATTATACAAATACAGGAAAGTCTGTTTTACTTCCATGTATTTATTTAAGTTGGGAGCACCTTTTTTCCTTAATTTTAAAAGTCAGATATACAATTGGAAATGTAAAGGCAAATTACTTCTTTACAGATGACATAATGAGAATTCTATAAGGTATCTGATAAGAGAATTGATTTTTAAATGGTAGAGCATTCTTATAAGTACACGTTATTCAGAAAATGTAATGGAAACGCGAATCGTATATATAACTTTTAAAATAAAATACTTAGAAATAAAATTAACAAGAACTTATAAAATTTGAGTGAAGGAAAGCTTAAAACTTTACATAAGACATAAAATAAATTTGAATAATTGGAGAGACATGCGTAGTTCTAAATATGAAAACTCAAAGTGTAAAACTGTTGTCTCAAAATCTATAAATTTAATGTACTCCTTTGCAAAAGTAGATAAGTTGATTCCAAAGTGTGTATCAAAGATACATATGTGAGAATACCCAAAAAAGTATTTTAAAAAAGAAAGAAGAGTAATTAAAGAGGATTGGTACCTCTAGTATTAAAATGCATTCTCAAAACTAATTTTAAATGGTTGGTACTGTTGCTAGAGTAGACAAGACAGATGAATGGAACAAAATACAATTCAAAAATAGAGCCAAATGCATATGTGAATTTGCTATATGATAAAAGTGTATTCCAAATCGCTGGGGAATTGATGTTTTTTTTTTTTTTTTTAAATTATATGAGGGCATTGGCTAGCCCTTTGGAAAAAAGAAACTTAAGACTTTGCTCCTCATGCCAAAATAAGTTCCTGAGAGACCAAGAATGTAAACTTAAAATAAGTTAGTAAGCAACTAAATAAAAGTACGAAATAAAAATATGAGTGATAATTTTTTATGAAGGTGGAGTGGAAATGCCTTTAGAATAAAGACTCAAGGGCCAGAAACAATAAAGAAATAGCAAATAAATAGGACTGTATCAAAATGAAACACTTCTGCAGAGAAGTACCATGGATAACATAAATAGAAAATGTTAAAACTAATGTCCTTAAGATATAAGGAGCTATTAAAATTAATAAGGAAAAAACCAACAACCCAATAAAAAAAGAACAAAAAATTTGAATCAGTTTGCCAAGAGAAAGAAAGAAATGCAGCTTATAAGCTTAATAAAAAGATGTTTACTATAATTCAAATAGGAATACAAAATTTAAAAAGTGATTTGCCATTTTACACATCAGATAAACTTAGATATGTTGTTTTAGTAAGAGTTTAGGGAAGCGTGCACATTTATCCACTGATGAAAAAAAAGCAAGAATTGCTACAACTTCTTTGGAAGGCATTTATGCAACAAATATCAATATTTTAAATGAATATACTATTTTCCCAGTAATTATCATACTAGAGTTTTATCCTAAAGATATACCTTCACTTGACAGCAAAGACATCTACGTAAAGGTTGTATAAAGGATGCTCATTTGCGTTTTCTTTTAATATCAAAGGACTAGGAATATATATCTATCCATAAATAAAAGATCAGTTAAGTAAATTAGGATACCTCCATGCAACGGAGTATTATAGTCGTGGAAAGAATAAGTTAGATATGACAGTTTTAAGTCCCAATAGATAAAATGTCGGAAACAAAATACAGAGAGCCCAGAAACAGACCAAATGATACATGCTCAATTCAAATTCAGTAAAGTAGAATACCAAGCAGCCATTAAACATAACAGCTCTTAGTCATGCAAAATGTAGGAATTAAAATAGGGATCTATTTTTACCTGTCAATGAGCAAATATCTAAAGCATGGTAATATCAGTATTAGTCAGGCTACCGATTTGTTCTCGTTTTTTTTTATTTATGTATGTGGTTTTGTTCATTCATTCATTCATTTAACCAATACTTACTGTGAAATATACTACACATTATGCCAGGCACTGAGTTCTTATTGCTCAAAGACTACTTGATGAGAGTATAAATTCCAATTGTGGCAGCATGAATCCATAGTTTAAAATAGTCATACTTTTTACTGAACAATTTATCTTCTAGAAATTTGTCTCATATAAATAATCAAGTAAGTGTGCACAGTAGTAGTTGAAAGGATATTTAGCATAGCATTTGTGGAAGATTACAAAATGGCCAAAAATTCCTTCATTCTTTTGTGTTATACCTCTTGTAATGTGACATTGCAGATTCTCCCACCAAGCAATGGAGTCTATTCTTCACCCCTTGATTCTGGGTTGGACAGATGACTTGGGTTGGGCAAAAAGACATTACTAAGTATATTAGAAGCTAAGGCTTGACAAGCACTTGCACACTGGGGCTTCCTGTCCAAGCCTCTGAGACCACTGGTGAAGAAGCCCAGGCTGGACCACTATGGATGAGAAACCACATGGAGAGAGGACCCCCCCAGTTGCTTCACAGAATAATGAACTAAAAAAAAAAAAAAAAAAAAAAATGTTATTTTTGTAAGTCATGAAATTGTGAGGTTATTACACAGTGAAAGCTAATTGATAAGGCATTATTTGTAATTTCCAGTCAACAATCCACCTATATGTTTATACCAGAAAGACATATAGCTTGGTTAAATTCATACAACGGTGGTAAAGTTTGGATGTGTGTCCCCTCCAAACCTCATGCTGAAATACATCCTCCAGTGTTGAAGGCGGGCCTAGTGGGAGGTGTTTGGGTTACAGGGATGGATCCCTCATGAATGGCTTGGTGTCCTCCCATGGTAATGAGTAAGTTCTTGCTCCAGTAGTTGATGTGAGAGCTGGTTCTCTAAAAGGGCCTGACACCTCCTCCTCTTCTTTATATTTATCCCTCTTTCTCTCTTGCTCCATCTCTCTTTTTTTTTTTTTTTTTTTTGAGGCGGAGTCTCGCTCTGTCGCCCGGACTGGAGTGCAGTGGCCGGATCTCAGCTCACTGCAAGCTCTGCCTGCCGGGTTTACGCCATTCTCCTGCCTCAGCCTCCCGAGTATCTGGGACTACAGGCGCCCGCCACCTCACCCGGCTAGTTTTTGTATTTTTAGTACAGATGGGGTTTCACCGTGTTAGCCAGGATGGTCTCGATCTCCTGACCTCGTGATCCGCCCGTCTCGGCCTCCCAAAGTGCTGGGATTACAGGCTTGAGCCACCGCGCCCGGCCGCTCCATCTCTCTTTCTCATTCCCTCTCTCACTGTATGACATGCCTGCACCCTCTTCACTTTCCACCATGAGTAAAAGCCTCCTGAGGGTTCATCAGAAGCTGAGCCGATGCTGGCGCCATACTCATACAGCCTGCAGAATCACGAGCCAAATAAACCACTTTTCTTTATAAATTACCCAGTCTCAGGTATTCCTTTTAGCCACTCAAAACTGACTCAGAAAATTGGTGCCAAGGAGTGGGGCATTGCAATAAAGATGCCTAAAAATGGGGAAACAGCTTTGGAGCTGGGTTACAGGCAGAGGCTGGAAGAGTTGGGAGGGCTCCAGAGACAGGAAGACAAGGGAAAGTTTGGAGCCTCTCAGAGCCTGGTTAAGTGGTTGTGAAGCATTCTAAAATGCTTTTAGAAACATGAATGGTGAAGGCCGGGCTAAACAAGGTCTCAGATGGAAATGAAGAAGTTATTGGGAACTGAAGCAAAGGTCACCCTTGTTAGTCCTTTGCAAAGAACTTGGCACATTGTGTCCATGCCTTAGGGATTAGTGGAAGGTTGAACTTAGGAGTGATGATTTACAGTGTCTGTTGGAAGAAATTTCCAAGCAGAAATGCATTCAAGAGTTGGGGTGGCTGCTTCTAACAACTTACATTCAGATATGTGAGCAAAGGACTTAAAGTTGGAACTCATAGTTAAAAGGGAAGCAGAGCATAAACATTTGGAAACTTCACAGCCTGGCCATGTGATAGAGAAATAATCCAAGCAGGCTGTAGAACAACCACTTGCTGAAGAGATTAGCATGACTAAAAGGAAGCCAGGTGCTAATAACCAAAACAATGGAAAAAGGCCATGAAGTCGTTTCAGAAATCTTTGCGGTAGCCCCTCAGTTTGGAGAGCCAGGCCCAGAGTGTTACTACTGCTCTGTGCTGCCTCAGGAGGCTACTTCTGCATCCAGTCTGCTCCATTTCCAGCCTTAGCTCAAAGGGCCCAAGGTACAGCTCAGGCTGCCACTTTGAAGAGTGCAAGCCACTATAAGCCTTGGAGGTTTCTACTTGGTATGCAGAATACAAGACTAAAGGAGCCTTGGCAGCTTCCACCTAGATTTCAGAGGATGTATCAGAAAGCCTGGATGTCCAGACAGAAGACTGCTGCAGGGCAGATCCCCTTCAGAGAGCTTCTATTAGGGCAGTGCTGAGGGGAAATGTGGGGTTGGAGCCCTCACACAGAATCCCTACTGGGACACTGCCTGTCCCCACACAGAGTCCCCATCAGGACACTGCTGTGCCCTTCAGACCCCAGGATGGTAGAGCCACAAGCAGCATGCACCCTGAGTCTGGAAAACCTGCAGACACTCAACTTCAACCAATGAAAGCAGCCATGGGGGCTGTACACTGCAAAGCCCCAGAGGCAGAGTTGCGCAAGACCTTGGAAGCCCACCCTTTGCCCCAATGTGCCCTGAATGTGGGACATGGAGTCATGGGAGGTTATTTTGGAGCTTTAAGGTTTAATGTCTGCTCTGCTGGGTTTCAGATGTGTATAGGGTCTATTGCTCCTTTCTTGGCTGATTTCTCCCTTTTGGAATGGGAATGTTTATCCAATGCCTATACCACCATTTTATCTCGGAAATAGATTACTTGTTTTTTACTTTACACACTCAGTCTCAGATGAGACTTTGGACTTTTGAGTTGAGGCTGGAATGAGTTAAGACTTTTGGGAACTATTGGGAAGGGATGATTGTACTTTGCAATATGAGAAGGACATGAGATTTTGGGGACCAGGGACATAATGATATAGTTTAGATGTGTGTCTCCTCCAAATTTCGTGTTCAAATGTAATCTCCAGTGTTGAAGATGGGCTTAGGGGGAGGTATTTAGGTTATGGGGCAAATCTCTCATGAATGGCTGAGTGAGTTCTTGCTCTAGTAGTTCACAGGAGAGCTAGTTGTTTAAAGGAGTCTGACACCTCCTTCTCCTCTCTCTCTTACTCACTCTCTAGCCATGTGATATGCCTGCTCTTACTCTACCTTCCATCAGAATAAAAGCTTCCTGAGGCCTCACCAGAAGCCAAGCAGATGCTGGTGCCATGCTTATATAGCCTGCAGAACCATAAGCCAGATAAACCTCCTTCTTTATAAATGACGCAGTCTCAGGCATTCCTTTGTAGCAATGCACGATGGCCTAATACAAATGAAATATGAGACTGCTGTTAGGAATGATGATGTGGATTCATATTTACTGACAAGGAAAACTTCTTGATGTGCCAGGTGAAAAAAAACACAATTATGAAACAGTATGTCCAATATGATTTCTTTTTGTTTTTGTTTTTAACTATAAATATGTCTGCTAGGTTATACTCTAATGTTAACAGTGGTTATTTTTAATGATTTCTTAAATTTTAAAAATAAGTTTTTTTAGTTATACCTGTTGTCTCATTTGTCTACTTGGATTAAAATAAGTAAGTAAGAGTTTGGTTTTTTTTTTTAATAGAAGAAATACTGAATCAAGTCTAATTTCTATAAGTAATATTTTAATTAACTGACTTAATTTTATTTTAATTGAGTAATAATTGTACATATTCATGGGGTACATAGTGATGTTTTGGTATATGGAATGTATGTATCAGATCAGAGTAATTAGCATATCCATCATCTCAAACATTTATCATTTCTTTGGGAACTCACTTTTTTTTTCTTCCTAAAACATTTATTAACAGTGTTTGTCAGATTTATTTTTAAGACTGCTCTCTGCTCTCTTATCTTGTGTAACATCCTCTAACATCACACCAGATGGTACTGTTCCAAGGAACACTGTATGGAAGAAGCAGTTTTTGTAAACTATTATTATTTACATAATAAAATACTTGGCACCATTAACAATATTATTTTACAATGTTTTCCCCCATCCCTATTTTTTTTTTAATACTTTAAGTTCTAGGGTACACGTGCACAACGTGCAGGTTTGTTACATATGTATACATGTGCCATGTTGGTGTGCTGCACCCCTTAACTCGTCATTTACATTAGGCATATCTCCTAATGCT
>NW_012122487.1:8444449-8451899 GCF_000951035.1 Colobus angolensis palliatus
TGTAGATGTGTGGTATTATTTCTGAGGACTCTGTTCTGTTCCATTGGTCTATATCTCTTTTTCAGTACCAGTACCATGCTGTTTTGGTTACTGTAGCCTTGTAGTATAGTTTGAAGTCAGGTAGTGTGATGCCTCCAGCTGATTTTTTGGCTTAGGACTGTCTTGGAAATGCGGGCTCTGTTTTGGTTCCATATGAACTTTAAAGTAGTTTTCTCCAATTCTGTGAAGAAAGTCATTGGTAGCTCAATGGGGATGGCATTGAATCTATAACTTACCTTGGCAGTATGACCATTTTCATGATATTGATTCTTCCTATCCATGAACATGGAATGTTCTTCCATTTGTTTGTGTCCTCTTTTATTTCACTGAACAGTGGTTTGTAGTTCTCCTTGAAGAGGTCCTTCACATCCCTTGTAAGCTGGATTCCTAGGTATTTTATTCTCTTTGAAACAACTGTGAATGGGAGTTCACTCATGATTTGGCTCTCTGTCTGTTATTGGTGTATAAGAATGCTAGTGACTTTTGCATATTGATTTTGTATCCTGAGACTTTGCTGAAGTTGCTTATGAGCTTCAGGAGATGGGAACTAGCTTTTTAAAAAGCCATCATCTGTATATATTTCCCACTCCTCAGCACTGTCTTCTTTCCATTTCTCCCCTCACTTCTGCTTTCTGAGACTTCTTTTGCACCCCTGCCCCTGCCCATGGGCTCTGCTTCTGTGTCTCTCTCTTTCCACTTTCCTCTCTGTGTTTGTTGGCCTAAATGAAACATTCATTATTATTTAATTTTTTGCCTCTGTCACAGCCATTTTCTGTCCTACTCGGGTTCCCATGAAGGATCTGTGTTCGTGAATGAGATCTGAAAGCACTTGGCTGCAGACATACTTTTGTCTTCTCAGGAGGCAAAGTAATGTGAGAAGACATAGGATGGAATGAATGTTACCAGTGCCCAGGGAAAGTATTGATAAGGGTGGCCGGAGATGGCAAAATTAGTGTGTTAGAAAAAATGCCTTCTGGCTCAATATAAAAACATAATGCAATGATGACACATTGCACTTCCCATTCTCCCCAGTGCCTGCTTAGTATTTTTATTACGACTTCTATTAAAGAGCTCAATATCCTTTCCAGAGTGTTTGTAAAATTCTGACTAATCTTGAGATAAACACTCAATCCCTTTTTAGTGATGGAAAACAGATCACCAAAATGATTAGGTGATATGTTTTTGGACAGAGAAAAACCTAGTTTTTAACTCTGTCATCTGATTATTACTAGTGAGCTAAGTACTTTAAACTTCCACAGCTAGAAATTCTGAAAGGAATGGCATGGCCATGCTGATGGTCCTTCCACAAGTAAAATGTAATTTTGCTATGGAAAATTTAAAACACCAGTGATGAAAAAGTAACAACAAATAGTCTTAGATTGGGAAAATAATAGTATTTGTCTCTACTTTTCTACCAATCTCACTGTGTCTCTATTTATTCACCTTTCCCTCTATACATGATGTGGAAACAAATTTTTTTAGGTAGGTTTACACAGGTAAAGTTACCACGTTTATGAGGCATTTGAGGCAGCCTCTGAGCCTTTGTATCAGGTTTTCCAAACGCTCAATCAAAATGCTAAGTGATGCAATGTAATTATGTGGTTTTGTGAGCTTCGGGATAGTTTTTATTTTTTTAATTGGTTGAGCCCCATGTTTTCCCTAATGGTTACAAATGATTAGAGGCTTGGAGCTATGAAATCTGCTTAGTGGAAGGTAATCCTGCCCTAGTAGTCATTCACTGTGCCTGGGAAAAAAAAGTAGTGTTTAATATATTATCAGTGTAAATGGTTGCACTGATGCTAAACTGAAGCAACTGTTAACTGTGGGTGTGTGTTAATCCATAATTACAGTTGAACCTCTTTCTTCGAGTCACCAAAGATTTATCTTGGGTTCTTTAATACCACGCAGTAAGTATGGGAGTAAATTCCTCAAAGCTATATATAATCAGACTGAAGCACATTTCTCTTCAATGTGCATTCTAAAATGTGTACACAACTCTCTATCCTTTATTGGAAATTTGTATCTTATTGGCCTATACTTTTTTCTGGTTGTTTCTCATTACAACATCACCTTTAAATCTAAATATGTTGAAGGAGCAGATAGATATGACAGCAAGACTAAAATAATGTGGTTTGCGTGAAACACTCTCTTTTTAAATCATGTAGAAATTGTCTCATGGCTCTGGTAAATGCCCCATTTTCTCCAACCCTCCCCGTAAGAGAAGTTTGGAGGCTGAATTACAAGTATTATGGGATTGGGTGGGTGTCAGTACTGAGATTCAAAAAGGGAATGGTGCACCAGTTTACTAAGTCAAACTAGTGCTTTCCAATAAGATGCTCAGAAACTCATTGTTCCTCAAATCTTTATGACCTATTATGTGCCAAGAATTGTGCTGGGTGCTCTGAATATACATGTCTTAGGCCCTGTTTTCACGAAGATGTGGCTGGAGTCTAGCTGGAGACACAGGCAAGCAAGCATATCTGCACTGCAGTGTGATTCATGAAGATCACAGAGAAAAATATGCATTGCGAGTATTGGCCAACTTAGGTGGGCGAAGGCCAAAGGGGTCTTCAGAGAAGAAATGGTGATCACAGACACAGAGACTTCCAATACAAGCATTGGAGCAGGCCTGGGTGCAAATCACACTTCTACAGAGCACTCATTCCATAAGCCTGGGCAGATTTTCTCATCTACACTCAACTTTGGTTTCCTTAAATGTAATAGATAATACTAGTGAGACAGTACATATGAAAGTTCAGTGCAATCCCTGGCACATAGTAAAATCGTATTAAATGATAGTATTATTATTCTTATTATATTGCTCACCACCTTCACATTATAGATGAAACTGATGGAAGCCTATGGGGGAGAAGTCTGTTATCCCAGTGCACACAGCTGTGTGAGCAGGAGCATGACTTTCAAACTCTCTGTCCACATTTCTCCAGTTACACAATGACACCTGGGAAGCTGAACCCACTGAGAAGTCAGCCTTCTCTAAGCATCTTTTAGATTTTGTCCAGTGTGTGCCACTCTGCAAAACAACAAGTGAATGGCCACATTGCCTTTGTACTTGTGGAAATGACATTTGTCTGGTAGGGCAAGGGGTTACTATTCTTTCTCTATGAATATGGTCTGAGCTGGGCAAAGTGGGGAGAGCAGAGGAGGAGATGGAGGAGAAAGAAGGATGGGAGGCAGAAGGGCAGCAGGATCAGAGAAAGGGCCCTTTATCTCCAGCCACGGACACTAAAAATCCAGTGTAAAATTGGCCTGTTGTCTCCAAGGCCCTTAAAGTAGCATTGAGTCATCTTTCTTTTCCACCATCTCCTTGTGTTGGAGTGAGAAGGGGAGAGGAAGTGGGTCCATTCTGAAACACTGACTTTCACCTTGAATGGGGCCGGGGTTCCGTTTAGAGGCAGGAGGTCCAGATGGGACTTCTGAATGGATTCGGCCCGAAAGGACAGTGATGACGGGGGAGAGGAGATTTTGGGGTTTTGTTTCTCAAGTGTTGTTTCATTTGCAGAATTTATGGTAAAGTGCCTAAGTCAAAAACAAAATGGCTCTCTGTTGGCCCAGACATCTGTGGAGTTCTTTGATAAGCATCCCTTGTACTTTTCCAAGGCTACAGAGACCCCTAGAAGGCAGCAAGAACAGGGCAGGGTGGTGGCGTTTGAGGCTGAGTACCTTGGTGATGCAGGGAGATGGGAGTGGAGGAGGACACCTGTGCTTCCTACAGCCCGCTGGAACTTTGAAAGCTGAAGCGCAGCCTGTCAGAAACCTTGTTCAAATGCCATCCTCCTGGGAAATCCCTTTCATTTGTGCAGCCCTCCACAGTGTCCTCATCCAGACCTCCCGCCAGCACCATACAGCAGGAGCAGATGCAGATCAATGTCGTTCTCCTGCAGGTGAGGACCCTGCAGTGTACAGACGCTGAATGATATGTGCCATTGTCAAAGCTAGTAAATGGCAAAGCCAGGGCTTGAATTTAGGTTCTTTTGATTCTAAGCCCAGTTCTTTCTCCTCAGTGTTCAGGCCTGCTATCATGTGTAAATGTGAATTAGTGCATGCACAGTTGGTTGAAGAGAAATGATGTTGGTATAAGGGGGACATAGTGTTGGCTCATACATGATTTATCTGAAGGGACCTCAAATAATAACAGTAGAATGTAAATATTCATTGGGAAAAAGAGAAACCCTTAGCTTGGCTATTGCACTGGCATCAGGAGTCCCTGTCAATTGTATTTTTACAGATTCAAAATAGGAACTGAACTCTGTGCTGTCAGGCCAGGCCTGTGTGGCTTCTGGCTCATGGCCACTTGCACTGCCTCCATGCCCACCTTCATGGGTGGCCCTGCTGACTCACAACTTCACTTCTAATTGCATTGGTTTATCTCTTGTCAGCCTTGCTCTGATTTTCAGCATTTCTATCCCATTATTTTTGTACATTTTTAATATCTAAAGTGAGAGTCTGTGGCCATGTTGGCGGCCTTTCTGGGCAGCAAAATCTCTCCCCACCTACTGGTGATCATTGCTCTGGTTGGTGCTTCGGTTACAAAATGCAAAGGTTTTTAAAGGTCTGCCCCAAATTTATGTTTCTCATTAGTCCTGTTACATAATCTCTCACCTTCTGACTAGGAATATGTATCTACTGTTATTAAACACATACAATCACATGAACTCATTACAAGAATGGGTAATATAAGGTGAATTCTACTACTTTCACTTTACAAAAGAAAAAAAAACAGACTTTAAGAGGTTAAGTCATGTTTTCAAGTGGCAGAATTGGAGCTGAACCCAAAGTCTGCCTGACTCTAATCACATTTGTGATTAGTAGCTACTATACTGGACAGCACAACTGTAGACTATCATGCTCTGTTCTACCATGTCAGTTTCTTGAGCTTCACAGCATTCTGGGCTTGCAATTTGTGACATTTTAAAATATTGCAGAATGACCTGCCTATTGGAATGCAGAATTGATGCTTTCAGCCACAGAATGACTCTTCTATAAGAAACTTATTTTGTTCACATTTTTGCAAAATTAAGATTTAAAATTTAAAAGAATACCTGAGTTCAGATATAAAAGAATATTTGACTTGCTCCTAGTTTTTCCCCCAAGATCACATGGCATGGGTAGCCTGAAAAACAGAAAATTGCAAGATATTATAATAGCCAACTTCAAATATTGAAAAGGCAATTTTATGAGAAAGCATTCGATTTCTATGTAACCAAAGGTGGCCACAAGGAGAGCAATGGATAAAGAATAGTCAGTTCTATGTGAAAAGAGAGGAGACTGGCTTGGAAGAGAGTGTGTGCCTATATTGGAACAAAATAAGTATGTGAAATTAGTGATCTATGGTCAACCTTAAGTAATTACAAAACAAAGATAATTACAAAACAAAGAGCAGTTTAAATCAAAAGTTAATTTTAAAAAAGGAAATTCTAAGAATTAGATGTAAAATAAATGAAAAATAAAACAGAAAAACAAAAGAGAAAACCAACAGTCAAAAGTTGGAGCTTTTAAAAGAGTAACAAAATTGACAAAATCTTAGCTAGACTGATCAAGAAAAAAGAGAAAAAGAATGACCAGTTTTAGGAATGAAAGAAGGGTTATCATGATAGAACTCATTGACATTGATACAATAAGAAGATATTATAAACAATTTTATGTCAGTTAATTTGACAGATAAAATGGATAATTTTTACAATACATTTTACCAAAACTGACGTGATAAGAAATAGAATCTGAACAGCCTATAGCTGCTAGAGACTTTGAATTTACAATTTAAAACTTTTCTAGAAAGAAAACTTCAGACTCAAATGGCATCACTGGTAAATTCTATCAAATATTTAAAGAAGTAATAATACTCCCACACAACTTGTGTCAGAAAATAGAGAGGGAGAGAAGACTTCCTAGCTTATTTATTGAGGCCAGCATTACATTGATAGCAAAACCAAACAAGTCTATTCCAAGAAAAGAAAATTACGGACAAATATTCATTATGAATATAGACACAAAAATCCTTGACAAATCAAATTGCTGGGTATTTAGCAAATCAAATCCAGCAATTCGTAGAAAGAATAATAAATACTTAACCAAGTGGGATTCAAGAATGCAAGAGTCATTCAACATTGCAAAATTAATTAGTAATCCACAACCTTAAGAGATTAAAAGAGAAGTCTATGATCATCTCAATAGATGCAGGATAAACATTAGATTTACATTATGACTTTTTCAAAAAGAAAACTCTAAGCAAAATAAGAATAGAGGGAATTTCTTTAATCAAGACCACTATAAAAACCTATAGCTAACATTAAACTTAATGATGAAATATTGAAGGCTTTCCACCTAAGATTGGAAAGAATGTGTTTTCTCAACACTGTTATTCAACATTGTAGATGGAGATTATGGTCATTGAAATAGTGAAAGAAAAAGAAGTAAAAAACACACAGCTTGGAAAAGAGGAAGTGTAACTCTTTTTCTCCACAGATGAGATGCTTGTGTACAAAGAAAATCCTAAAGAATCTATTAAAAAAAAAAAAAGACAGAAAGAAATAAGAAAGAAAGAAAAAGAAAAAGAAAAAAGTACAAGCACATATGAGTAAATTTCATAAAGCTGCTGGAAACGAGAAGTCAATATATAAAAATCAATTGTATTTCTACAGCCTAATAATGAAGAATTGGAAAATAAAATATAAAACATTTTTTGGCAACAACATTCAAAAACTTAAGATACTTAGGGATAAATTTAAAGAAATTTGGAAAGAATAGACAAGTAGAGAGTCCAGACATTGATCTATGTGTATAAGGCAAAATAATTTTTGCCAAAGGTACTAAACCAATGCAATCGGGAATGAAAATTATTTTCAACAAATGGTTTTGGAACAATAAGCTATCCATTTTAAAAAAAATAGCATTGGTCTCTTCCTCATATCATATACAAAATTAATTTGAGACAGATGTAAAGCATTGATCTCTATGTTATGTCATAAGCAAAATTAATTTAAGATGGATCGTAGATGTAAACATAAAAACTAGTATTATAGTGCTCTAGTAGAAAACATAGTAGAATATGTTTGTGATCATTAAGTAAACAAGGATTTTTTTAGGTAGGAATCAGAAAGCAATATCCATGTAAGAAAAAAATGGATAGACTGGACTTCATCAAATTTAAAAACATTATTAAGTAAATGAATAAAGAAGCTATGGACTGGGAGAAATTCAGAGTATGAGTAACAAGGTATTTGTATTCAGAATTTATAAAGAACAACACTTCAATAATGGAGAAATCAACTTTGAAATGGACATTAGATTTAAAAAGGCACTTTACAAAAGAAGACATTAAAATGGCCAATATGTTTTCCATAATGGTTGAACTAGTTTACAATCCCACCAACAGTGTAAAAGTGTTCCTATT